>NW_010315198.1:0-5224 GCF_000700745.2 Antrostomus carolinensis
GCGCCGCCGGACGGACCGACACCTCCCCCACCCCCCCCTCCGGCTTTGGAGCGGACTGACACCCTACGGACTGAGGGACGGACACCCTCACGCCGACGGGAGCGGTAGCGACGTAGCGCCCGCTGTGGACAACTGGTGGTGGTACGCGTTTGCCTGCCTCATACCCTTCCCGCCCTCGCCTGCCGCCCTCACGCCCTCGCCTGCCGCCCTCATGCCCTCGCCACCCTCATGCACTTACCTGCTGTCCTCGCCTGCCGCCCTCACGCCCTCGCCTGCCGCCCTCATGCCCTCGCCACCCTCATGCACTTACCTGCTGTCCTCGCTTGCTGCCCTCACACCCTCACCTGCCGCCGTCACACCCTCGCCGCCCTTACGCCCTCATCTCCAATTTCTCTCTCTTCCTCCTTTCACCCGTTTCTCTTCCTCTCTTTTCCCTCTTCCTTGAATGTTTGTTGTTGGCCAAATGAAGTTATCTTGACATTTGACTCCCTTCCGAGTCTTAATTCTGTTCCCGAGAATACAAAAGACTTGATGACGATAAAACACCTCATTGGACATCACTCAGGAGTTAAGCCTAGCCGCCCCTAGCCACCCAGATGTTTCTGAGGTCGGTTAGAAAGCAAGGGGGTTTAACTTCTGCCAAATTATTTCACTCGGTATTGGATAGTGACAAAATCCCAGAAAACTTGGAAATTGGCCTCAATTCATTCCTTACAGGTAACATCGGCAAGATTCTTGGCAGCAAAAATAAATTTTGGAAGCACTGTGTGTGTTTTGATGTCCATCTCCATCTAGTGTCTGCGACTGTTACTAGCAAAATCATACTCTCACTGGTCTCCTGGTGCCTTTCATCTCCTCTGCCTCCAGCACAACACAGAAAAAAGTCTGCTCTTAAGTGAGCATGAAGAAGGGTTGCAATTCTTTCTTTCTGATCATTAAAAATAAAATTTTAATCTGCTGAAGAATTGAATTTGAACAAAGGAGTAACAAAGCGAGTATACGCTGAATAATTACACGTCTTTAGTTCGGCTCATGACTTTTTGCTATTTGTTACATTTCTTTCTTCCCAGCACTGCCATAGGAAATCTTTTTCTTTTTTAATAGGTTTTTCAAAGTTCTTTTTTGTACCTGTTTTGTCTAACTGGAAGCAAACTGCAGTACCTCCCTTTAGCATCTGTTCCTTCTGTTGTGTCAAAGCGCATAAATTATTCCTTCCATTTTATTACTGCTTGTAGTTAATTTGTAGATGATGGTGACACTTTAGTTCTGCAGTCAATGGGAGTTTTGCCACTGACCATTCTTGGGTCTTCTGTTCTGAATAGCACAATGTTTCAGTGCTCTGCAAAATTACTAAATGCATTTACTATGCTTAGTTGTTTACAGATCTCTTTTATTTTTAATTTTTGTGTGTGTGATCCAAAATTAATGGTTTTTGCCTGTACAAAACATTAGCTTGTGCAGAGTGTCTGGAAACATCATTAAATAAGGAAGGGATAAAACAAAGCAATAATTAAATGTCTAGGCTATTGAAAGTTATTGCAGATTAGCATGTTGCTCAACCAGACAGCTATCAAATTAATCTCCAGAATGTGATCATGCTTAATTTAATCAACTGCTCCTGAAACCTGTTCCATGTCTCGCATCGCTACCTGACCAAATTTGCAAAAGTTTATCCATATCACAAGAGATTGCTACTTATGGTGATCAGACTATAAAGAATTAATATATTTTACATCCCTTCTCTAAATTAGCTTGTTTTGTTCCGTGAAACCCTTGATTTAACAATATCTAAGTTTGCTTTAGATAAAATAGCAGGAAATTAATACTGTGTATTCTTCACATTATGATTTATTGTATGTAAGCTGTACCCTCTCGTATGTAATATAACCGCGTGGATTCAAAATACAACGGAGCTGAGTACCATTGCCAGCCTACCAAAGTGCACTCTTGGTAAAAATGTCCATGAAAATCCCTGTACCAAAGGTGTTTATTTTCTTTATCATTCGAAAAAATGCAGTGTTACATCTCAGGAGGTGCATTTCTGCAACTTGAATAGTTCACATGGAAAGAAGAAGTTTCAAATACATCACTGTGCAAGTTTATACAGGTGTCTGAAGATGATGGCACTTAAATGCAGCAAGCTGCCACCTTGATACCTACAGCTGGATCGTCAGCTGATATAAATCCAGATATAAATTGCCATAGCTCTGCTCATTTTTGCAATTTACCCCAGCAGAATCACTCTCCCATCACAGAGTGAATTGGTATAATAAAAATTTTGAAATGAAGATAATTCAACTGGGTCGATGGAAAAAAAAAAAAAAAGGAATAATACGGAGTATTTTTTGTGTGTGTTGGATGAGGTCTGCTTTTAATTAGATTGGTAGTAATTTGACATAATTATCCTGTGTACAGTTAGCATCAAAAAAGACCCCCGAGTAGAAATGGGCACTTGAACAATAACTTTTGTTAATGAAGAAAGAGAAATGGGTACCATTTGCTGTGTGTGTAATTTAACAGAATTCCACAGTAACTGTATCAAGTTATTTTCAAATAAGTTTCCGTCAAGTGTGCTGTGCCCACGCACATCCTTGTATGGGAGTTTTGGACTCATCTTCGTATTCCATTGCTTAGTTAGAAATTTCTACAAGATTACATTAAACTGCCAAAAGATTAACTTTCAGTATCAACCAAAAAAATCCAAAAGACCTGTCATACATTTGTTTATCTTTCAATTTTAAAAAAATAAACTAAATTTCCCAGGGAGATAAATTGATCCACAGTAAATATGCACAATGTAGTTAAGAAATTAGATTGTGAAAGTAATGTTCTGGTTAAGAACATGGTGGTTTCTCTGCCAGGTTCTCGATGCTGAGTGAGATTATCTCAAAACTCCCTAACGATGCAGGATCCAGCATCAGCTGTAAAAATTTTATTCCATATAAAAGTTTTTATGTTGATAAAGCAAAGAAATCTTTGAATAATAGAGAGGAAATGCATTAGAATGACAAAGGTGTTTCAGTGTGTGTTCAGCTGATACATAATCCACATATTTAACTCAAGGAAAGTTGGTTTAAAGTTGTTTCCTGAATAAGGACAGCTTTACAAGGCCAGTTTATTTTAGATAAAGATTTTGCTTTGGAGTAATAACAATAGAAAAGGAAAAAAAACCACGTTCAATAGAGAAGAAAAAACCCACATTCAATAGAAAGTAGCAAACCACGAAGTTATCTTTGAATAATTCGGAATACTTGGCTAATGATTATTCAAAATTCTGTTGACATTACATTCAAACCTTTGAGTTAAAAAAACCCCAAACCAACACAATTGTTTTAAATCTTACCCCAGATAGTTCCCAGCTTGTTAGACGTGTATTTCTCTGGTGTAAGCCTGGCATCTGCTGGTAAGCTTCAAGCAGAAGCTGGGCTGCAGGATAGCAGCCCTAGTTCTTGTTTTGGTTATCCTGCAGCTGGCAGGGTTTACAGAGTTTAGTTGATTGATTTCTGTTCCTTTAGTTAATCTATTTCTAGAATTAATTTATTTTGAAATTTCTAATTTATTTCACTTCCTATAGAAATTATGGTTGTGTGGGGTATGTCTAGTGTGGAGCAGCTCTCTCCTTCAGCTTGAGTTGGTATGGACATGTCTTTGAGTTAATGGAGTGTGATTTTTTAAACTGATCACTGGTTTTGCACTGCACTTCAACAGTCTGCTTTCAGCCTTAGCCGGGATGTAATTTTTCACTGAAAATATCCTCTCAACAGCTGCAGTTGTGCTTGAAAATGCCACTGGATATTCAGTGGATGGATTGACGTTTTCAGAGTGCCTGCGCCCAGTGATTATGGCTAACGGGTGCCTCTTGGTTCAAGTTGCAGTTCATCTTACCTGAGTATATTATATCTTAAAAATAGATAGAGTATCACAATTTTAAAAATTCCAGTTTTCTCTCTTGACTGTCACTACAGCCTGTGCTGGCCAGCTCAAATGGCAGTCTCGCCTTTCGAGGCACATAGGGAGGAATGCTGTCTTAGGCATGTTTTTAATAATGTTGTAAATTTGACTTGATATACTCACCTGGATCTTTAAAGGCATAACAGTTACCGAAGTGGTTGAAGATCCACAGAGGTAATCATGTCATTTGGTGAATCACAGTGTTGAAGTGACAACCGAGCCTTCTCGTTTTGCAGTGAGTAACTTAATTGTCAGACCTGAAGTTCCTCGATTTACAAACTTGATCCAGAGGTGGGAATGATTGTAAGACACCTCTTTTAAGATACTTAAAAAACAACACTTACGTCATGTTGTGATTTTCAATTTCATTTCTATCAAATTTAATTTAAAAAAAAATTAAAAGGATACAAGTTTTCTTTTTCTGAGTAATGAGAAAATTAGAGCTTTCCCTAACCATCATGGTATTAAATACCAAGTTAACTCTTTACTG
The DNA here is from genome assembly GCF_000700745.2 of Antrostomus carolinensis. NCBI lineage: Eukaryota > Metazoa > Chordata > Aves > Caprimulgiformes > Caprimulgidae > Antrostomus > Antrostomus carolinensis. The sequence goes on from NW_010315198.1 coordinate 4,442, forward strand.
CTTCTCACAGATCCTGTCTTCAAGGTTCAGATCAGTCTGAATTTGTTGAAAGTTTCTGGAAGGCAATGATATCTGATACATTTTTTTTTCCTTAGTTTGTCGGTGCTTTCTTACGTATTTGTTCTGGGGTTTTTTTGCTTGGTGTCTGTTATGTTTTTTGAGGTGAGCCACATAACCAGTTATTTTTCCTTGGATATCTGGAGATTTTTCACTATTTGGACTGCCTTAGATTTTCCTATGCCTTCAGTATAAATTAGCTGGCTGATTTTGTAGGCAGTGTTTAATTGAATGCATTGTCAAAGAAAGCGGAGACTTGTCATTTGTTGTTAGACCAGTTTATATCACAGGTTTGCGTTTCATCTTCTCTGAAAACGTGGTGCTGGGACCGTATGTTGCTGTACAAATCTGTTAGCTTTCTGGTTCTTTGGAAATACATTTATGGCAACTTGTATAACCATCTGTGGAATACATTAAAATTCACTGTGTTTACTCCACCTTTTTTATTATTTTATTCTTTTTTTTAAGCAGAAGGGATGACAGTGCCTAAATGCCTGCTCACTTGTATGCAAAGTTCTGAATGACTGCAATAATCTCATTTTTGAAACTTTTGATATCTCCTGAAATACTAGCTTTCCAAGAGTAGAGGCTAACAGATTTGCAGGATGCCTTCAGAGCAGGCATGAAGGGTCTCAGAAGGCCAAGCTCCTTAGACTATTTAGACCCTAAATAAGGTTTAAATAGGGAAAAGCAGTTCAGTGCCGCCGGTCTCATTGGTATCTTTGC
>NW_010315199.1:0-620 GCF_000700745.2 Antrostomus carolinensis
TCGCCCCCACTGCGGTCACACCACCGTGAGAAAAGCACGAGATAGCAATGACCTCACCACAGCTCACGTATGAGACTGCGCTTGTGCTGCCTTCGAAAAGAAACCCAAATTAAACTTCAGGACTCTATCAGCAGGGGGTGGGAGTCTGTCCCTCCCCATCTCCTCGCTAAACACACTACAACAGGTGAGGCAAGAGCATGGAGACCCCCACTGATCTCTTGCCCTTCTGGCCTCACCCTAACCAGGGGTCACAAACCCATCTCCCCACAGCAAGGTGGAGCAGTGGGCAGGGTCCTGGAGTCACAGCAGCATCCCTTGCTCCCAGTAGGTTACACACCTCCTCCTCAGCATCAGAATGGAGAAGGAATCGCCTGAAACCCCAGGGCCTCCTCATCTTCATCCACCCTGGAGCTCCTGACCTCCACCCAGGCCCACTCTGGTCTGTAACAGAGGTGGTCTGATGCCACAAGGAGAGGAAGGAGCTGAACTACTTGCACTGAACCCTGCTGGGGAGCACACCAGGGCCGGGCTCCCTCTTCAAAAGAGACCAACTCAGCTGTAAATAAAAAAAGTTTCACCCAGACTGGAGACATCCCAACTGCTTAATGGTTCTCTTCTTT
>NW_010315200.1:0-7538 GCF_000700745.2 Antrostomus carolinensis
CCTGTGCCGCTGGGGGGAGGAGGCGGAAAATAGGGAAAGGAATTAATTCTATGATTCTATGATTAAACCCGGGAAGAAGGGAGGGGTGGGGGAGGTGTTTTAAGATTTGGTTTTACTTCTCATTATCCTTTGATTTTTATTGGTAATAAATTAAATTTTCCCCCAAGTTGAGTCTGTTTTGCCCGTGCCAGTAATTGGTAAGTGATCTCTCTCCGTCCTTATCTCCACCCATGAGCTTTTCATTATATTTTTCTCCCCCTGCCCAGTTGAGGACGTGGAGTGATAGAGTGGGCTTTGGTGGTCATCTGGCCTCTAGCCAGGGTCAACCCACCACATGAGCATTCTCATTAAGGTGACTGAGTGGCCACGCTGGTTCATTTGAACGTGACTGGACTGTCACACAATGTTAGCACGTCAGGGGCTGTGGGAGTTCAACATATTGAACATGATCGGACTGATAGTGCCGAATTGGGTATCACTCAGAATTGAAGCCCAGCTGCCCCCAGCCCCTCTGATATCTGAGGATAAGCTGGAACACAAGGGGGTTTATTTTCTGCCAAATCTCTCTTGCCCTTTAATGCAAAAATGGGAAACAGATGTGGGTTATCATCTGGATCCTTTTAGTCACATGAAAACTGTCTAAATTAATCATATCTCACATTCCAAGCCATAACAGAATTAGCATTCAAGTGCACAGCACCTAAATCATTACTTCTATTATCATAATTTGTCAAACAAATCCGTCCCTCCCTTTCTAGTGATATTCCATAGTTAATATAAATGATGTGTAATACAAAACCTGTATCTTAAAAATTTTACAACTCTCATATTAAAATGTGCTATTAGGTCACCCATATCAAGACTTGCGAGTCTCCTCTGGTGAAGGCCAAAAGTTATTTAAGCATCAGGTTTATATACTTAATTAAACTGTAGTTTTCCTTGTAATTTCTGGAGACTTGCAATTGCATTTAAAAGGCACTTCTACAGGGAATAAAATTATTATCTGCATTGTCAGAAAAACAAATGGAAGAAGATTCAGAAGACAGAAAAAATAGCCAGCACATGGCTGCAGTTAGGATTCCCTCCTTGAGACCCTGTGCAGATAAGCAAACTTCTAAAATACAGCCCTTTCAGAGGCCAGCAGCTTGGGAAGCAAAGTACAGTCCTCCTCGGGAGAGAGGAGTGGGAGAAGAGGATGAAAAGCGGAATACTATTTCTTCTTCCTTCCTGCAGCTGAGGGATAAGGAGTAAGTAGACTTGCATTTTATCAGACTCACCAGAACTGATACCAGCTCGGGAGATCATACTGACTTCTCACAGCTGCAAGATGGATCATCTCTCTTTTCTTTTGGCTCTTGTAGCTCATCCTGTGAGACAGCCAGGCCCTTCTACTATTTCCCTCTCCTTTTTCTTCTGCTTGAAGACTTTGCACACATAAGCATGGTGGGTTTTGTGACCTGGCTTTACCCAAATAGCTCTATCACCTCTGTAACCATTAAGTGGTGTCTTTCAGCACTGAGGACCAACCCTCTCCCTCCTGTTCTGCCACCCATCCCCATGTGAAACCCAGTGCTGAGAATTTTTTAGATCCTTTTCTCCATTGAGTTGTTTGCTCCAGACTCAAGGACCTCAGAAGCAAGAAACAGCTTTTTGCCCTGTTTTTGACAACAGAGTCCATGCAGTCTTCACCCAGAGCTACTACACAACACAAGCTACCAACGAGTAATCCTAAATGCCAGATACAATGGTAATAAGAAACACAGCCTGGACCTCTGACTGCTCTCTGGGGCAGAATTTCAAGCCTATTTCTCACAGAGAACCATTGTGCCACCTCAACATGTATCAATTGCCTATCACTGTCCATTGTCATACTATCTTTCATGGACCTGTGACTAGTGAAAAAAATCATCAATAAGACACAAATACATCAAAGTGCTTGCACTAGCTATAACTAGCTATTTTTTTACCAGGTTTATGTGCTTCAGGAGAGAGAAAGGTCTGAATCAATATGTGGATTGGCTTTTTCCTCTGTCTTTTAAGAGCTTTCAACTCTTAAGCTCTTAGTAGCTCCTCAGCCCTTTGTGCACAGATTTTCATGAGACCTGCAGCACCATGGAAGTCATCTCTTCATCAGCTTTGTAGGGAAGGACTGAGTATTTGGTAGAGGCACCTATCACTTCCCTGGGATTGTAGTGGGAGTCTAGACAGAAAGCTAGCGGGATTTCAGAAAGTAAATACTGAATGGGATGAATTTGTAAAATGCAGGAGCAGAAGAACATGGAATAAAACCCAAGGCAGGTTGTCCATGGATAGCAAAGTCGGATTCTATAAGTCAAGCATATACCGTTCTTATGCAAGGATTACAGCTCTCAGTTCTGGCCTCCTTCCTAACAAACTCCATCTAAAATAAGTACATGTGAGCAAGAGGCTGCATTTCTCTTAGCTGAGAAACCTGCTTACTGCTCATACTTCCTTCTTCCTCTGATTAAGAACAGAAAAATCACCATGAGTTGACATAAACATCTTCCCAAAAGGCAGGTCATCTCTTGCTGCTTGCTGATAAGATAGGGACTTCAGCCTGTTCCTACTGTTAGTTAAAAAATCCTTAAAGATTTACTAGAGCACAAAGTTATTAAGGCTATCATGGTACTTAGCTGTTTGCACTAGATAAGATTCCACTGAGTCTTTCAGGCAGTGTCCCCCAAAATCTGATGTACCATCTACTTTGTACCGTCACTACTAATTATTTCTGATTGATTAACTTCCTTTACTGAATGATTTTTACACAGATTAAATCAGAAGGATTAGCAGACAGTCAAACTATACCTTTGAACATGAATCTATAACAATTATAAAACAAACTCAAAGGTAACACATATTACAGAGAATTTAGGAGCAATTCATTGTCAGCTGTCATTCAGATTTCTGCAGTCTGAGCTAGTTATTTCAGATTGGGAATGTATCTGTCAGAGGTGTAACTGCTGATTTAATTAGTCATTATAGTGCTTTTAAATTATTCACTTTAAAACTTTAAACCATGTGAAATTCATCAAAATTTGCGACTTTATTGCAAATTCAAAACTAAAACCAGATTTATCAAGCATTCTACTAACATTCTCAAAAGTCTGTAAAATTGAACCCAACAAGAAAAGTACTGAATTTTTGCATCATACTAATGATACTACTAACAGTCTCACCAGATTTTATTCAGAAGTTACACAGGCAAACTAACATGGTATGTACAAGTTTTTCTTAATAAATCAAGTTTTTCTAAATAAATAAAAAAAAAATAATAATTAAGAGCTCATCCAAAGGCCACTGGAGTCATTAGAGAAAGGTCAACTTCAGTTTTTTTTTGTTTGTTTGTTTGTTTTTTGTTTTTTTTTATTATCCAAATTTACACATGAACTCCAAGACTTGGCCTTATATCAGTAGGGAACTTATTTTTAAATTGGAGAACAACAAACATGGGAGAATGAAGCATGTCCCTGCAGATCTGCAGGTAATTCATACGGTAGAGATCCATGTCTTTATTAAAGGTTAGAATTTTTCATATGCTGTTCCGTGGTTTCCATCAACACTGCCAGTTAAATCTTCAAAGTTCTAAGCAAAGCACCAAAGATTTTCATGCTTATCTATGACCTGGTAAAAGCGTACCTAGCTCTCTTTAATATAAAAAACTGCAATAGATTTCCAGCACTTTCACTTCCTGACAAGGCTGGAATGAGAAGCTGGTTTGCTATTTAATTAAGGCATCTTCCCCCCCCCTCCATAATATGTGTAAAAAAATAGAAGGGAGGAGATGGGAAATTGTACACTTTTTTTTTTTTTTTAAATTCTCCTTAAATTACAGTCCAGGGAACTGAGGGAGGACTCCTGTTAGAATAGGTAGTAATTTCATCATGTCACTACATGCCAGTTCTGTAGTCATCTGTAAGTTTTATGCTTTTAGAAACCTCTCCTCTTGCCCCTGAGCAGGCAGGGCCTTCAGCTGTGTGTTCCCTGAATGAGCCAGCACCATGCAGTTAGGAAGTGCGTTTCAAAGCCTATTAGTTAAACATTACCCCTCTTTAATCACAGCTCTGCTGTATCTTACTGTAGACTTGCTTATTAACATTGCTTGGATGACAGCAAAATTGGCCTAAAAGATTCAGCTAATAATAAAATTAATCTTTTAAATATTTTTCTCATTGTTATATATTTATCAGTTTTATTTCTATTTGTACATAGGTGCCCTGATTTTACTTTCATTGATGTTGCTCCTTCAACTTCTTAAATTCTTGTGGGTTGCAAAAGGAATATATGGGGGAAATGACAACAAATTAATTTTACAAATGTAATGCATAGAGGGGAGGCCTACAAATCTGTCCTTCCTCATGTATCATTGCTTCTTATGGCATACAAATTTAGATGTTCATTACTGGATGACGTAACTCAAAAAAGTAAAGTATGTCATTTATGTAATTTCTTTTTACCTTTTGCAAATTTAGTGAGTTTTTCTAATCTATCAAGCAAAATGTTATAACTCAAAGAGAAAGAAGAAAGAATAATTTACCCATGCATTTCAGTAACAGTTTTTCATGGCTTGCCAATGGAGGAAGAAGCCCCAAACTGGATCATCCTCATGTTACCTCAGCAAAAGGAACTACATCTCTTGGTCAATAGCTCTGCCAGACACGGCGTGCAGATTTCTGTGTTCATAATTTCTTAGGTTTGTGCTTTAAATATCAGAGATCCTTATCTGGTTTTGATGGGTCTGCAGGGAACTGCCCCCTCAGCAACAGCACTCTTAAAATTCACTTAAAAGTATCAGCAAGAAGGCAGATAGCCTGCAAATCCCAACAAACCCTAACTGTAGCTGCAGAGGAAAGCAACATCAATCTCAGAGAGATTAAATCTCCTTCTGAATTGGTTCATCAGACCAAGAGCCTTTTCCCCTGCATAGCAGTTTTTCACCACCATGCTGGAAACCCAGCCCATGCTCACAGCTAGGAGAAGCCACATCAGCTTCTCCCCAAAAATGCTGCATGGGGTGTTATGGCAGAGGGAAAACAAGAATGCCCATCAAATGATGATTACTGCTATAATTTCTCTCCCCACATACGTTTTCCATGCCCCTTTCCTGCCCACATTGGCCAATTGACCATCTTCTATTTTCACTTGTTGGTGCAGAACAATTTTAGGAACAGTGCAGAAAACAGCCTTAGTTTGCCTGTGTGGACTTCATGCCATCCAACTACAGCCATCACATATGTAGGGTTCTAGTCTAAGGCACTCATCCAGTTCTTTCTATAGTCTAAGAGAGAGATAAACCTCAACCAACGCGGACAATCCACTCTCTTACACAGCACTCTTACAATGGGATACAGTCGCCTCAGAGACATTTATTCCTCTTCAAACAGTAACATTTCTGTACTTCCATCATGGTAAGTAGGGCCATAAAAACCTTTCAGAGAGACCAAGGCATGTGCTACAGCCTGTGCTGTGATAGGCAAACCAGGAAAAGAATGAAAATCAAATTATTTTAACTTACATGTAACTACTCATGGCATTTTGTCAAAAAATCACTACAAATGGCCTGTTCTGATTATGCTCTTCCAGGTGCCCCTAAGCATTGAGTTGCAGAAATTTATCTGAATTGTCATTTATCAGTGAATAATCTACCTTTCTGCAGCTTTCTGAACATAAAGAAGTCCAGGCCAGTGAGGAAGGAGTGGGTTGGGGATAAACCCTTTTCCTTCTGGACTCGGTGGCACATTAGTTGCATAAGACTTTGTAAAGCAAGTCAAGGTTGGGTTATGGGGTCTTGGTAGAGAGTCAAATTCATGGAGCGCAGGCTAGATGAACCAAATCTTTGCCCAGCAATATCCCATCACTTGCACTGCTCACTAAGGTACTCCTGCTCTCAAACACACATTGCACAGACAGTGGGCAGCTCTGCACTCTTCCTCCCCAGCTGCACACACTGGGTGTGTAGCATGGGAACATGCACCCCGCACACTCAAGGGACATCTCATAGATGCAAGATACACTCACTACCAGTGTTATCTGGACTCCTGGCACACTGCCAGGAACAGTTAACCTGCAAAAGTCTCACTGCCTCCATTTTATCTTTTTCTGGGAGAGCCTCTGTGTTTTGCAGCACACTGCAAGCTGTGCCACCTCTGCATTCACCCCTTGCTTCTTCAGTTAATAGGATTTTGGATAAAACCAAAGGCTTTGGCACTTCTCTAACCAAATCTTGGGTTGGTGCCCTGTTCCTCCATACAGTTACAATTAAATATTGAATCTTTTCCAAATGTTATGTTCTGAAATCTTTTGTAGAAATACCCATGAAGTGGAGATAAGCTCATTGCTGAAAGCTTTGAATCTCATCTGTTTACTTTCTACTGCTTCTAGCTTTTCTCATAGTGATAATATCCCTCTTTCTGGCAATACTTTGATTTGTGCTCTAGCGCCCAACCAAAACCATTAGTTTCCAGACACAAAATATTCTATTCATCTTTTGCTGCACCATTGTCCTCTGCTCCTATGGAGAATTCCTCCAAGCTATCTCATCACCTCCTTTGTACCAACTGCTGTCTTCACTTTTTTACTAACACTCATTATTACGTTGGCAGGATGGGGGTTTTTTTTAATCCATTTACCTTTGGAACTATCTTCTAGGTTTTCAAAACTTTTGAGCTTCAGCTAGCATCCTAACTTACGCCCCTTCTTGGGTTGTTTTTTTGGTTTTTTTATTTGCTGCCACCTTTACAAATTCAAATCACTGCCCACTATCTGCTTCACTGCTGAGTAACTACTTATTGGTAAACTCTCACTGGTCTAGTGAGGGTTAATTTCTTTATGGCAAATAGTCCCTTTCTGAGCACCTCACAGCCTTTTATCAAATACTCAGTTCTCCTTACATTGCAAGATGGAGTTTTCAGTCTTATACAAGTTGCAAAGGCTCCCAGGTTTCACCTTTCTTTTCACACTTATCACATAAAAGCATTTCCCTCCTATTTTTCTTTGTTATTTAGATCCTAGCTCCCCTCCAATTTCTGTAATGTACTGTCCTGGTTTTTGCTAGGATAGGGTTAATTTTCTTCTTAGTAGCTAGAAAGCCCTGTGTTTTGGTTTCAGTGAGGATTGTTATGAGGAGGAATGTTGATAAGGTACAAGGACTCTGTGCTTGGGCAGTTTCCAAGAAGAGAGGACTGGAAGGGGGGAGTGGAGAAGAAAAGTGTAGTAGTCAGTAACACCCAGAACTGACAGTTGGATACGCCAGTGAGATATTCCAGATCATATCACGTCATGTTTAGTGTATTAACCGGGGCTGACCAGAAAGGGGGGGACTCTCTCGGGAATCACTCGAGCTCACTTTTCCAGGATTGTGATTTTGGTTTCAGGGTTTCTTCTCACTCCTCTGGGATCGTTATCAGTGGGTGGTGAGCAATTGTACTCTGCATCACTCATTTGTATGCATATATATATATATATTTGTTATCATTATTACTCTTCTTACTCTTATTATTTTAATTTTATTGTTACTCTAA
>NW_010315201.1:0-2091 GCF_000700745.2 Antrostomus carolinensis
GAGGGGTGGTCGGGCCCGGTGGGGTGTGCGGGTGAGCCCGGGGGTGCGGGTGAGCCCGGGGGTGCGGGTGAGCTCGAGGGGTGCGGGTGTGCTCGGGGGTGCCGCTGAGCCCGGGGGTGCTGCTGTTGTGCTTGAGCACCCAGCAGAGAGCTTCTGTTTGCAGGCGCCCCGTCCATCGACAGGCCCTCACAAGCTGAGGGAATGCCTCCCCCTCATCATCTTCCTACGGAACAGGCTGAAATACGCCCTGACAGGAGACGAGGTGAAGAAGATTTGCATGCAGAGGTTCATCAAGATCGATGGCAAAGTCCGCACGGACATCACCTACCCTTCAGGCTTCATGGGTGAGCAGGGAGGGCTGTGGCAGGGATCTCAGGCAGCTCTGCGGCCGAGTTGTGAGGCTGAATTTGGGAGTAAAGATGCTTCCTGATGGAGCTGAAGAAAAGATAATTATCAGCAGTTGTTATTTAGTTTGGAGTCGTGTGCTGCAGTGAATTCCCAAGCCGGATATCACAGAATCCCAGACTGGTTTGGGTTTGAAGGAGCCTTAAAGCTCATCCAGTCCCAACCCCACTGCCAGCAGCAGGGACACCTTCCACTAGACCAGGTTGCTCAAAGCCTCATCCAACCTGGCCACAAACACTTCCAGGGAGGAGCAGCCACAGCTTCCTCCGTAGCCTGCTCATGTATGTGTAAGTTGTTGTTCAGACTTCGGCCTTTGGAAGGTTTTTTCTGCTAATTTCCACTTTATCCCAGTAAAAGATGTGAGCCTGTGGTCAGGAGGAGATACCGACCTTGCTGTTCACACCTGGAGTGTGAAAGGTTCAGCCGTCTCTAGTTCTTCTGGAACCTGAGCTTCATGTTGGGTCACTTGGCTGCTGTTTTATTTCCCTCTCTGAAATCAGATGTCATCAGCATCGAGAAGACAGGCGAGCATTTCCGCCTGGTGTACGATACCAAGGGCCGGTTTGCTGTTCACCGCATCACAGCTGAGGAGGCCAAGGTGAGGGGGGCTTCAGCTTGGTGTGACCCCATTGGGTTTGGCTGGGGTGGTGTTTGCTTTGTGGCATCTCCTGAACCGGAACTGTGGCCTCTCTTCCCTGAGAGCTGAGTCCGTGTGAAGCCTTTTGCTTCCAGCTGCTGCGCTGTGTTGACCTGTGACACCCAAAGTGTCGTGTGAAGGGGTTGAGGGTGAAAGGCCTTGAAGGGGTCACCCCAGGAGACTGAGGTGCCCTGGAGGAGGGATACGTATCTCTTGAAGCCTGAAGAAAGGCAGCCTCACAGCCCCCACTGTGTGACCTCCACTGGGCTTCAGGGCAACGTGAGGAAACTGCTCTGGGTGTTTTCCTGGGACAGTGCAGCCAGTGTTTGTGTGGAGGCCAGAGCCCAGGGTGGGGCAGCTGCTCCTGAGGTGTTTTCAGGTGGGGCTGTAGCCCAACCACATGGCAGCCCTGCGAGAGGCGTTGCTGGGGCACTGAGCTGGCTCCTGCTGCGAGCCCTGGAGTGTCGGGGGGTTTTACGTGGGGTCTGAGCCCCCTGGTCTGTCCCTCAGCTGAGCAGTGTTGGGGTTTGTTTGCAGTACAAGCTGTGCAAGGTGAGGAAGATCTTCGTGGGCACTAAAGGAATCCCTCATCTGGTCACTCATGATGCCCGCACCATCCGCTATCCAGATCCCCTCATCAAGGTGAATGACACGGTCCAGATTGACCTGGAGACGGGCAAGATCACAGATTTCATCAAATTTGACACAGGTATGTGTCTTGTATCCCGTGTTGCGATCTTCCCCACTGTTGAGAGCAGTGTGGAAGTGAAATACCAATGCCAGGTATCTAAAGTAGAGAGGCAGTGATGGCAGCCTTGGGAATGGAGTTGTTTTCCTGGGGCATCTCGAGCTGGAGCTGGGATTCCTCCTGTGTGCTGGCAATGGGAGGCATTTGGTGTAGGACTTGGAGTGATTCCAAGACCAAGAGGCACCAAGTAGAAGCTGGTGGAGAAGTTGCTTGAGCCTGGCTGTGGCGGGGCTGTGAGCAAAAGGCTCTGGGGAGCTGTAGAGAGATTCATAAGATCACAGACTGGTTTGGGTTGGAAGGG
>NW_010315202.1:0-579 GCF_000700745.2 Antrostomus carolinensis
TGAGGGTGCGGTGCATGCACCCCGGCAGCAAAGAAAGGGAGATTCCGCCGGCGCTGCGGGAACACGGACCATTCCCCGCACCTGATCCGATTCGCCTCCGCACCTCGGTGCGGATAACCGGCAGCAGGAGGTGTTTGCGATGGGTGCTCATCCTCCCTCACACCCTGCACAATGCCCTGAGGAGAAAGGTCTCCCAGAGTCACTCTTCCTCTGAAAGTAAAAAGCAATTAGGAAAGAGCCGAGTAAGGAAATACCACGCAAATGCCTTCGTAGCACGCGCCATGCTTTTTATTCTCTCCGGCGAAATTCTTCCCGAGTTTTAAATATGATTTTCTAATTACGTATTCTTGTTAAATGGTTTATTTCGTGTAGCGGTTACAGGGAAGAGCAGGGGAGATACTGGGGCAGCGGAACTGGTTCAAGTCCGAGCAGCAGCCCCCGCCTACCCGCGGGCACATAAACGGTTGCAGTGAATTTGTGTGGTTCCCCCGCCCCGATATTCTCATACCTCTTTCACTCATATATTATATTGGGATTTAAAGTTATCGCTGCCATATTGGAAATATCCGTGTTTCAGCG
>NW_010315203.1:0-2683 GCF_000700745.2 Antrostomus carolinensis
GAAATTTATGACCAGTAGAGAATAATGAGCAGGAACAGGCAAGAAACACCAGCACCAGCAAAGCAGCAATGCCCAGACCACCACTGGCCAAGGGGCTCGCAACTCTTAGAAGGTAAAACTGAAAGCAAACACAGTCCGTGGCTCAAAGGTCTCTCTATGCCCTTCCTCTCAACACACTCACACACACACACCACTACTGAAGCTGGTGGGTAACAAACATTACTGGAATGCCACATCATTACACATAATTAATACATTAACCCATTGGACTGCTGAGTGCACTGTGATCGATACTTAATTATATATCCAGGCGATACAACAATGTCAGCCAGAAATTGAACCGAGTAGACAATGCAGATACACAACTCCAGGGTAAAAACCAAAACCATCACAAGAACAGCAAGAAGTGGGACTTGTACAGGAGACTCAGCAGCGTGCACAGAGTGGAGAGAACAGATCCCATCACAGATGTCTTCACAGTGAAGGACGAAGAAGAACTGAGCCATGAAGGTCAAGAGAAGAGTGTCAAAACTAGCTGAGATGTTAAATTCAAATGACAGGAATCATAGAATCCCAGACTGGTTTGGGTTGGAAGGGACATTAAGGCTCATCCAGTTCCAACCCCCCCTGTCATCAGCAGGGACACCTTCCACTAGACCAGGTTGCTCAAAGCCTCATCCAACCTGGCCTTGGAAGATAAGGATGAAACTCTTGCACAGAAAGAGGACAAAAGCAGGAACAGCTAGGGAAGGGGCAGAAACAAGGGAAGTTGGACATCCACAGGACACTGTTCACTGTACAGTGAGAATTGTCTTCCAACAGGCAGGTGCAGGGCTGCCAGGCCATTGATGCCATGGTGAAACTGAAGCACACAGAAAGCCCAGCTGGGCTGGCATGGAGAGGAGGTGCTTTCAGGAAGGCAGGAATACTACTTCTGTTCCCAATTTGGTGACCTGAAGAGGGTACTCATTCAGCCATCCCTTCCCCATGGGGATACAAGGCACAGATCAGGCCACCTGTACCTTATCCTCTCCTCAGTGGAGAAGGAATGAGCATTGAGATGCACAGCAAAAGGCAGAGAAGAGCTGAGAGAGGAAAGGTTTCCCCCCCACCATTACTTCCTCAGACTCCAGTTTGCTACAGAGGCATCAAGTACTTCACCCCGGAAACTAACCTTGCAGTAATAACTGTGCTCGTGTCAATCAGTGCCTTGCAGAAAAATCTGAACCTTTTACTTGTTCAACAGGAGAACTGACCCAAAAGTAACATCCAAGCCTGATCTCTGCATCCCACCATTCCCCGTGGCAGCCACTATTCCAACAAGGACTTGAACTTGCCCAAACCAGAAGAAGACTGCCTGAAATTTATTCCTGAATCCCTGCTTCACAAGTGTCCAGAAATACAAGGACACAAAGGAAGCACATGGGTGAAACTGGGAGAAATCCAGTGAGAACTCTTGAAGATCCACACAAGTACTCTTCCCAGCTAACAGTTTCCCTACCTCTCCTTGGGACATTTTCTAAATTAGCACCTAAGTGTCCATTGTGTTCCAGTGGTGCAGAGCTCTGAGCCCTTGAGCCACTTTAGCCCCGAGGAAAAGGATTTGCTGGATGGCCCTGGATGAATGCATTCCATTAACACCATCATGGCAAGCAGCTATCTCAGGAAACCTTTTCAGCAAGGCAGCACACTCAGAAAGCAGAAGGGATCCTCCATCAGGGGGAAGGTCTATCTTACCACCATGGTCCTAGAAGCTGTATGGCCTCACGCTCAGTCTGCTTGACTCGGCATCAGAGAAGGAGCCTTAACTTCCTCCCAAGGGGCAGAGGAGGGGCAGGCGCTGATCTCTTCTCTCTGGCCACCAACCAATGCCAGGAGCAGAGGAGATGTCAGGAAGATGTGGCAGGGGAGGGGGAGGTTGGCCATGAGGAAAAGGTTCTGGAGGCACCCAGAGGGTGGTGGAGCACTGGCACAGGCTCCCCAGGGAGGTGCTGATGGCACCAAGCCTGACAAGATTCCAGCAGCATTTGGCCAAGGCCCTGAGGGACATGGTGTGAATGTTGGGCTTGTCCTGTGCAGGGACAGGAGTTGGACTCTGTGATCCTTGGGGGTCCCTTCCAGCCCATAACATCTGATGGTTCTATAACTTAATTTAATAAACTCTCCATTCAGTAAATCTGCTTTCTTGGCACACGAGCAGCCTCTGCCACTACATGCCTGTGCAGGCGAAGTTTCCAGCGTGCCACTCCAAGGTCTCTGTGTGCCAACACCCCACCTCCTTTTACAGGGATGATACCACTCTAAAAGAACATAGCCTTCTGCTTAAAAGAATGAAACATTGAAAGACAGTGACATATCTGCCAGGCCGAGTCAAGTTTGTAGTCTAAAATAGATAAAGGGGAACTTTGAGACACCAAATCTTTAGGTGGATAGGGTGGATAAGGTGGTGATGGTGGAATAAACCAGTTCTGTGGAGACAGAAGTGGTGTAAACAGCCCAAAAGATGAACTAAACGTGCAAAATGTTGCAGTTGTTATCCCGCAACGTCCCGGTTTCACAACCACCAGAGGAGCCCTGAAGACCACCAAGAGACTCCAGTGTGCATGTGAAAAGGATATTTACATATATTAATGGGTTCCTGGAATTGATGGAAACGAGGATGATGCGAGGGCTGGAGCAGCTC
>NW_010315204.1:0-9876 GCF_000700745.2 Antrostomus carolinensis
CCTCAAACCCCTCCCCAACCGCAGAGGAGAGGGAACCACTCGCCGGCTGCTCCATCCTCCGCCAGCTCCCACCGCCCGCTTTTCCTCCCTCCCGGAGGCGGCTGGGAACGAGCACAACCCCTAATAGTCCCCGACCCCAAAGGAATCAATCCCAGCATTGCCTGGATTGGAAAAGCCCTTTAAGATCATCGAGTCCAACCATGAACCCAACACTGACCAGTCCCCGACTAACCCATGTCCCTCAGCACTGTGTCTACACGACTCTTCAATCCCTCCAGGGATGGGGACTCCACCACTGCCCTGGGCAACCCCTTCCAATGCCTCAGAACCCTTGCAGCAAAGAAATTCTTCCTCACATCCCATCTCAACTGTCCTTGGTGCAACTTGAGGCCATTTCCTCTTGTCCTGACACTTGTTCCTTGGTTGAATCATTAATTTGGGGCTGAGCCCCTTAGAAAGGTGACTCCCCAAAAGTTCTCCTGGTGTCTTTTTAGCATGGAGGGAGGGTGGGCAATGGAGAAGAAACCACATCCTCATGTGTCTCCTCCGTGCGCAAAGATGCATGTCTCCCTGAACCCAGTGTCCCCACCAACCTGCCTGACTCTCTGTTTGATGATGAGGAGGGCAGAGGAGCACAGCAGGTAGCTACAAATCACTGATGCGAGCAGCTCCAGGAGGTCCTGACTTCTCCAGAGCGGTAGAACCAGTGCTTGAAGGAGTGCACCTCTCCCAGCTTGCTGTGAGCATCTCCTTAGGCTTCTCAGCTGAGCTAAAATGACCACCGCATATCAGCCAGGTGATACCTTCCCTTACTGCAGTCACCTCCCCTGGGTTGCTGAAGCTCATTTGTCTTTCCACTTCCTTTTCTGAATGTATCAGAGGCTCTTTGAATCACTGCCTGGTATCCACAAACCCATTGAAACCAGCCACACCTGGGGAAAGCTGGACCAGGGAACTGCCAGTGGGGTAACATGGAGCTAAAGACAGTTTAGGCTAAATGTATGGACAGATGTTCTGAGGGTGAAATCAGCTGACTGAAGAAGAGTCTCTAATGGGAACCCAACACTCAACACAAGACAACTGAAACTGCCTTGGTCAGATCCAGGAAACAGCTTGGAGAGTCACCCAGCATCTATAGGAACACTCCCACAGCTGAGTCAGCACTGAACGAAGCCTTCAGAATAAGTGTTGATCTTATGGCTCAAAGGTGTTTAGTCCACACCCTCCTCTGTTGGACTTTTCTGATGTAAAATCCTCACCATCTCCTTCCTTTCAGCCTTGTGGGTCAGGCCATTCCTCACGCTGAGATTTCACCATCAGAAGGAACACGATCACTGGCTCAGGAACCACGGGCAAAAGGATTTTGCTTTCTCTGCTCCCTACGCAAACTAGAAATCCCATCTGCTTTGATATCAGACTATTTCTGCTCCACAAGCTGAGCTGTCCTGCCCAAGCATGGGATTTCTGTCCCTCACCCAGTGCCCACATGCTGCCTGCTCACCAGCTCCCAGGCGTGGATGGAGATGCAGGAATTTAGCCATGGTCCAAGTCCCTTACAAACCATCAGGGCTGAGCAGGCCTGGCCACATCCTGCAATTTTACCACTTTTAATAAGTTATTGGCATTTCTACATCCAGTGAGAAGCTAATTCCTGCTCCAGCAACTAGGCCTTCAGCACCATCAGTGGAAGCTGAATGGTGGGACCAAACACTGCCTCAGCAGGGTGAGATTCCGATCTATCTCTTCACGTATTTTTAATTTTAATTTCTTTTTTTTGCTTGCTCCATAAGGAAACTTTCACCTGCATCTCCCTGAGCTTCAGCTGAGCTGCTTCTGTGAGCGGGGGCAAAGCCCCTCATTTGCAGAACATGATTCCCTGCCTTTAGCTAATTTCCTTTCCTTTAGCTCTGGAAGACATTAACCAAAAAGATTCCAAACTTCACGGCTGAAAACAGTAGCTGGAAAATCCATTAGGCTTCTATATTCATTATTAAAAATTGTTAAAGACCCGAGTTCTCATTAAACCCTAAATAAATCCAGGATATCTCCAAAACTTACATCCATGTAAATAAAACCAGCCAGCGGCCCTTTTTGCTTTTTCTTTCTTAAAAGACTGAGCTGATGGTGTCAAACCCTCTGTTCTGAAGAAGATGTCCTGGGTAGCAAAGCAGTGGAGGCAGCGATGGAGGAGGGAGGACGTGCTCTCCAGAAGGAGAGGGCTACCTCAGAAATCAGCACCGTGACATTCCCCTTCCCCTCCTGAAAATGATACGGCGAGAGACAATATCATACTAATGCGACCAAGTAACGCGCCGAAAAATTATGCAAGGCAGGGAAAGTTGTTGTCAGAGACCTGCCTGGCTGCCTGTTGGGGACCGGGGATAGTTGTCACTGTCGGCGCTGAGCTGTCTCTCTGATAACAAGTGGATTATCGCTTGATGTAATTTGCTATCAAGCTGTTGTACACCAGTCAGCCTGATTACATTTGGATACCACCCAGCTCGTAGGGTGATGCTCAGCAAACCCATGACCGTGTAGACACAGCCAGGTCTCTGTTGTGTTTCAGGTGCGTTTCTTTGAGATCAAGGCAAGTGGTGGCCAAAGAATCGGGTGAGCATGTGAGAAATATGGCAGCAATAAATGCAGTGTCCAAGGGGAGGCAGGGCAAGCCAGTGTATGATTCTAGAAGAGGCTGGTGTCTTAAAAATATCCTGTATAATATCTAGATATAGGGCCTGTAGGGTCAAACTACAGGTCCTTCAGATAAGAGAGTCCTCTATTGAAATTAAATAGTTTTGCTCAGTTAAGGATGACCTGCTGAAATTAAAACTCAGATCTGTTAAGGCCCATGGAATTGAGGAGGTCTGTAATTATTCCCCACAGTATTGGGGAGAAGGTTTCTGTCCAGTTCAATTTTGAACACCCTGAGATGTTTAAGCACATTTGACTGCTCCCTGGGAAGGGTCCAGTAACATTTCACAGTCTAATGGGTCTCACGAGTGGGGCCAGTTTTTGAATTCTCAGCCTACATTTTTATATTACTTAATTTCATCCCATTATTTCTGATGAAACACTTTGTGGAAGGCGTACAATGGCTCCCCAGCCTGGATTTTCATGTTTTAATGATGGTTAATTATTCCAGGAGAAACTTATTCTTTTTTTTTTTTTTTTTACTTTTTATTCATCTCGCTTTCGCGCTGGATCCTTTATCCTAAAGTTTAATTAGCGCATTTCAGAACTCAGTATCGAGATGAAATCATTGCCGAGCGAGCTCCGCTCGAGGATTTATGATCACTGTGCACAGCCTTTGTTGTACTTGCCAACTCAGGCGAGTGATTTATTGATCAATGAGTTATTTGGGCCAGGAGTGACCCAGTTGGGTACAGCAATGGGCTTGGGGAAAGGTTCTCATGCAAGCTGGCCCAGTGGTGCCACAGCAGTGAGGATGAGGATGGATGAAGGTGTCAATGATGGGTACAAAGAAGCAGCCTCCAGCCTTTTCCAACCCTGATGAGGGTGTTACACATGCTAACAGCAGGCTTGGGCCACGGCAGTGCTGGCAGATTCACATCTCCAGCCCTACCATCTGCTCAGATCCAAGGTTTTCACTTCAGCCTATTAGAGAGATTGGGGCTGGCTGCAAACATCAGATGTAGGCATAGGTTTGGCACCAGTCCATCCCTTTTCTTGCTGCCTCAAACACCAAGATTTTGATTTCAAGCTCATCTGCAAATGCTAAAAAAGCTTCAGTTGTGCAACAGAGTCCACCCTGGTGGAGCTCATCACGAAACGAGACCTTCAAGGAGGGGAAAAAAAACCCCATCCCCACTAAACTGAGAATTCCTTTTAATGACATTATCTCAACAAACTAAAGCTATAGACAAATGCGATTACACCCACAAAAATCTGCTCGCTCTCGACCGGGAGTCCAAACACTTGTGGCTTAACCGAGGCCAGAAGAACATGTTGTCAAGACGAATGGACGCTCACACTCTTCCCCACAAGAAAGGGGGTCAATCTGCAAAAAAACCCCAACCCAACAGAAACGCCCATGTGTGAGAGAAAAGCACCTCCTGTTCACGCCGCTGAGCAGACTGGTTTTATTCTTATTATTTATACAGAGCAGCTCTGGCACACTATGGAAGAAAAACGGAGAAGGTTTCAGCCCTTCGCTAGCCCACAAAAATGACTATCTGCATAGGCACCGCAGGGCAAACAGCCCCAAACCAAACCCAGAAAATTCACAATGAATTTGGGTTTGGGAGGTTGTTGGGTTTTTGTTGTTGTTGTTGTTTGTTTTGTTTTGCTCTTAGAAAGATAGCCCTGTAATTTAGTGACTCATACGTTCTACATCCTTTGTTGCTTTTCATTTTCCACATCTTTAAGCTGTTTGTGGAGAACGTGCTTATTTTTAGACTTCCCATCAGTGACAGACATTTTAGCTGGTTCAGAGGGGGAAAAGCTCCATTGAGACTTTTGTGTCTGGGGTGTTAATATGCAAATTTCCTGATGGGGAGATTTTTATTTTTTTTTTTCCTTTTTCTTACTTTTACATCTCACTCAGGATCTGGGGGGTGATTTTCAGGCACAACAAGAAGGGCTACAAATGGGGTCTCTTGGGGATGCACCGAGGTGTGACCCGATGGAGGGAGGAAGAGGATGGCTGCAAGGAAAAGCAGACACAGGTTGGGGCACAAAGAACAAACGGGGGGGCCCTGGGATTGCTAATCATCTTCCTCCCTCTTCATCAACCCTGCACATCTCAAGCCATGCCCCAAAATACTCCACATCACAGTGCAGGCTTACAGCAGGTAGGGCAAAGGGGGAGAACATCCCACAGCCAAGTGCCAACACACATTTCTCCATGCTGGGGCAAAAACCATGAGGGTATTTTATGTACCTTGGTGAATTCAGTTAAATTTTTTTAAAGCAATGAGTTTTTTGGGGAAATTCCTTCCCCACCACCCTCACCCCCCCCCAAAAAAAAAAAATTCACTTGGCAAAAGAGAAAATGCTTTTTGAGTCAGTAGATTTGGGTTTTGGTTTGGTTTACAAATTCTAACACCTCCTTTCAGTTTACAGCTCAGAATATTTTGGGGGAAACTTCAGAAATAAAATTCAAGGATCTTTTGAAATGAAAATTGGCTCTGTAACCCTCAAAGTAAAGCATTTCATTAAAAAAAAGGAAAGAAAGCCCAATCCTGTCTGCTGAGCATTTTTTTAAAATATTTTCATTAAGTCAGTCAACAACGGAGAGGCCTCCAAATGAAAACCACACAGGCACCAAACATCTTCCAGCCTCCAGATGTGCATTCCTCCACCTCCCGCTGGCCAGCTTGCAGCAGGCACTGCCGGCCGCTCGCTGCCCTGGATCACTCAGGGCACACGCCTCGCTCCGAAATGAGAGCGAGAGGTGGAGGGATGGGACACATCCTGCTCCTCCGCATGCAAAGGACAAGAGGTAGAGCCAGATCATGCCTGAAAATGCATGTGGGAGCAAATAGACCTGATGCTGAGCTCTCTGGGCACATCCTATGGACTCTTGGCTTTGCCCTACAGAACAAGGGGTGATGGCTTGAAAGTGGCAGAGGGGAGATGGAGATGAGATGTGAGGAAGAAATTCTTTGGTGTGAGGGTGGTGAGACACTGGCCCAGGTTGTCCAGAGAAGCTGTGGCTGCTCCTCCCTGGAAGCGTTCAAGGCCAGGTTGGATGAGGCTTTGAGCAACCTGGTCTAGTGGAAGGTGTCCCTGCTGATGGCAGGGGGGTTGGAACTGGATGAGCTTTAAGGTCCCTTCCAACCCAAACCATTCTATGATTTTATGATCCTATATTTGGTTTTTACCAGCACGTACCACTGTGAAGCAGGCAGTGGGACAGCAGAAGCCACCATCACTGCGGTGTCCCCCAGTGCCAACAGTGGCACACGTGGGGTTTGGCCGCAGCACAGCCCCACACCAGCTGCCAAGTGCAGAACCAACTCCTACAAGAGAAACAATAACGGCTCTTTGGCCAGCTCAAAGGAGAGTTTTCCAGGACACATTTGTAATTTTGCTGAAAGCCGCAGTCCTAATGGACGGCTGGAAACACTCCACAGCTCTCTGGCTGTCACCTCACCCAGGTGTCACTGACAGGTTCGAGATACTCAGTCCCCCACCATCATACAACTCAAGAGTTGGTTTGGAGGTTCATGGCTCACATTTCACCTCCTGTCCACAGCTCTTTCTTTCAGGGATGCATGACCCAAACCAGTGTAATCACAATCCCAATGCAGAGCTCTCGGCTCTGCCGATTACCAGCTCACAGCTTCAGCTTTTCACAAAGCCAGGACTCAGCATCCTCTGGAGGAGCTGCCACCATCTCCCCATCACACATTTCCATGCATGAGGCTGCGCCCTCCCTCCTGCTACCAGCCTTTGCCATTTCCCAGCACCCTTTAAACTCAAGGAAATTTTTTTTTGCAGCATCTAAAACCCTACACAAGCAACAGAGAAAACCTAAACCATCTAAAACCTACACAAGCAACAGAGAAACCAGCAGTGAGGCTCTTGGCCAAACCTTAGCATGATGTGCCACCACAAGCACCAGCTGAACAAACTAATGAAGCAGATAGGGAGGAAACCCGTGGTGGACATTTGCCCATCATGTTGACCTGAGGTCCTCACACAAACCAGCGCTACAACACTTTGCTCAAACACTGATGAGCAAAACTAGTCCATCAGTGGCTTGGGAGCAGCAGCTCGGAGAGGAGCTGGCTCGGGGAACGGGTTGTCACACAGCGAGAGCGAGGCACGAGGATAAATGTGCACAGGCTGGAGGGTGGACAGTGTCAATAGGATTAGTTTGTTCTATTATTTATCATGCCATATGCCCCGGCACTCGATCCACAAATCTGAGCCATCAGCTGTGAACACCTGTCAAGGAGTTGAGTAATTTTCCAGTTTCTGGGTAGAATAACTGGAGACAATAAGGTTGATTTAATCAGGACGTACTTAACTCCAGAAACAGAGTGGCTTAAAAGAAAATCTCACTATATTTTTTTCTTAAATGAAATCCTTTCTGCGTTAAAAAAAAACCCTCCTTAGTAGATGTGTTGCAGTCCAGTGGCAAGGCAGGTATTGGACAAATGCATGGTGGAAAAGAGATAAACAATACACTGTGTCCTTCTGCTTGTCCACTGGAGACAAATTCCCCATTTAGAAAACCCAATAAAAATATCATTCTTTTCTAACAACTGCATCCACTGTATATTGTTTCTCTGAGCAAAAAAAAAACCCAACCCAAAACCAAACCAAAATATCTAAGTGACTTTGAAGTCCTCCAATGCCATCAAGAACATTTTTTTTTCCCCAAAGTATCTCAAAAGTAGCAAAAAAAAAAAGAAAAAAATTAATGAACTGCTAACAGCTGAAACAGATGGTCTGCTGTGAATCCCCAACAGCCTCATGCAACTGTGAGTCAAGTCATTTTTTAAAAGGGTGAAGAAAAAAATAAAAATTAAAAAAGAAAAATCAATTTCCAAGACTACCAGGCTTCCAAAAAATCCATTTAGACTTCCCAGCTGAGAGCCAACAAAAAAAAGGAGGGTTTGGCTGGTGGGCTCAAACCCAGAGTGCCCCTTGCCCTCACATCATGTGCACGTAGACGCTCTGGAGAGGTTTGTTTTCAGCACAGTCCCACAAGATGTTTCCCAGGGATGAGGTTTTAGTCCAAGATTTTAACGAAGGATCCTGTAGACCAACAGATTCCTAAAGCACGTACCCACTGCTGGTCCTCAGTGCTGTCCCTGCTGCCCAACCTTGGGAGGTGGTAACATCCCTCCCACCCCATCCTCACACTGCATCCATTGCCTTCAACCAACACCCCTGTGCCAGGAACTGTTTAAGATGAGAAAGCCACTTACCAGGAAGGAAACTCCGGTTGCCTGCTTCTCTGCTGCTGCTCCTCCTTCTCCCCAGGAGACTCATCCCCTCCACCACCTTCATGCTTGGGCTGCCCCTCTCCATGCTCCTCGATCAGCCCCATCAGGCAGATGAGACGGCAGGTTGTGGGTGATGTGCGAGCTCATCATGGGGACATCAAAGCCAGCAGCGTGACTCTGGAAGGAGTGGACAGAAACTTCACTGTGTGCACAGTATCAGTTTATCATTTATTTAAAGTCCATCTCTCAATAATTCATGGCAGCCTTTCAGTGTCTAGCAGGAGCACAGCGACACAGACGGTGAAGAACCACATCTGGAACAGATGTTCAGTTCTAAAGAAAAAGCTGGTTTTGCAGAGGATGTTAAATGCCGTAGGGAATCGTGTGCTCTGGGACACGGCCCTGCCCCTTCCAGGGGGCAACAGAGATTTACTCATCTGTTTTGCAAGGCAGAGTTGGCACAGATCAAATGAAACATCCAGGGTTGGCTTCAGCTGCAACCCAGTAGCACAAGAGAGCAGACCTGCAGCGTCTGCAGGCGTCTCCTCGGAAGCGCTGGGCAGATGCCAACACAACACTTCTGAGTGTCAACACGTGATGTCATGAGTCCTCCTGACAGTGAGCCATGTTCCGTCTGTGGTCCTACCAGCAACAACCTGGAGCACGTTAGCATGGGGTCCCTGCACACAGCCAAGAGTGTGCCAGCCTCCCCCCCATGGAGATATCGCTGCTGGTCCTGGGAGTGAGTTGGTCCAGCCGGTGTTCCTGTGTTACAAGGATGGGGGTGCCAAGCACCCTTGCACAGGAGAAGCAGCCAGGGCCACCCATGCACTTGCCAAGAACACTGGATACACCCAAATTCTGAGACACCAGGTAGGGTATCCCTTTCAGCAAGCGTCCCTTCTCCAGTTGTGACACACAAGACCTCTAAGCCTGACCAAGACCTTCTGCAACATGTCACCAAGCTCCTGTCCATCACCACATGCCACCTGCTGCAGCATTGCCATTGAAAGCTCATTTCTCAACTACCATGTACACACCTCTCCACACTCTTCCTCCACTGCCAGGACCCTTCATTGCTTGTACCTGGTTGACCCACCATCCCCAGTTCCCACTGGGACATTAATCCATGCCTTCAACCACCCAGCAACATCAGTCACTATCAGGCCTTCACTACACTTCATAGAATCACAGATTGGTTGGGGTTGGAAGGGACCTTAAAACTCCTCCAGTCCCAACCCCCCTGCCAGCAGCAGGGACACCTTCCACTAGACCAGGTTGCTCAAAGCCTCATCCAACCTGGCCTTCAACACTTCCAGGGAGGAGGGAGGAGCAGCCACAGCTTCTCTGGCCAACCTGGGACACTGTCTCACCACCCTCACACCAAAGAATTTCTTCCTCACATCTCATCTCCATCTCCCCTCTTCCACTTTCAAGCCATGTCCCCTTGTTCTGTCACTCCCTGCCCTTGTCCAAAGTCCCTCCCCAGCCTTCCTGGAGCCCCTTCAGGTACTGGGAGGCCATTAGAAGGTCTCCTCAGAGCCTTCTCTTCGAACAAGCACTTTATTCCTTCCTCTGTGTTGGCCCTTGCACCGGAGCAGGTGCCCTTAAATGATCCACACGTGCACCTTGTTATCCTTCCTGAAACCACCTCCATAACAGCCATGTGCCTGCTGGTGCCCTGAGACCCACCCTCCTCATGCCAGCCGCCTTTGCCTCTCTCTTCTCCCTGCCCATCTGTCACCAGCCGTCTGGCCTCACTCTCCTTCTATGTGGTTTTTAAGCACTTTGAAGCAAGAACTTAGTTGCCGTTTTGCCTGCAATTGCACAGCACCTGAGGCCTGACCCAGGACCACACCTTCAATGATTATTATAATTATTATTATTATTAATACTACTACTGCTATTACCAGTTCTCTGAGGCTCTGCTTGTCCTGGTTTTTAGCTGAAATAGAGC
>NW_010315205.1:0-1326 GCF_000700745.2 Antrostomus carolinensis
AAATAAATATAAAAATATTAATAATATATGTGAGCTTAACCTTTCCATATTAATAATTTTAAAGATCATTTTTTTCAACAATAATGAAATGTGATTTTTTTTTTAATATATCATTAAAAATTATCTATTTTCACTGGAATGGTGAAAATGATACATAGAAAGCAGCATATAGTCAACTAAAATGAAAAAAACCTCCAACTCATAACATTAATGAAGAACCTGACTTTGATTCTTTCACAAAATAGTATGCTACAAAACTACAATAAATAGTGATTCAAACCAGAACAAAAATCCAGAGTCTAAATAATGAAAAATATAAGAAAAACTTTGTTACTGTCAGGGTTGTCAGACACTGGAAAGGGTATTCCAGAAAAATTGTGGAGTCACCATCCTTGGAAATATTCAAAACCTGACTGCACATAAACCTGAACAGCTGGCTGTAGCTGACCCTTCCCCGATCAGGGCATTTGGACTAGAAGATCTCCAAAGGTCCTTTCCAGCCTTAACTAGTCTGTGCTTCTATTATGTGAACATCATTTTATATTTTAAATAAATGGGATGTGATAGTTTTGGTTTTTTTTTTTAAATAAGCATTAATTCAACAGAATTTGAAAAACTGCAAGACAAAACCAAAATGATGTCTGATTCTGCTTGCAGGTGATCAGCTTCTAAGTGCTACGATATTTTTTGATAATATCAAATATGAAGATGCACTCAAGATTCTCCAATATTCCGAGCCATACAGAGTCCAATTCAGCCTCAAAAGAAAAATTGCTGGGAAAGAAGAGCTCGAACACTTTCACTCTACAGCCCAGTACAAAAAGGAGAGATTAAGCCAGGTAGATATTTAATTATTTTACAAAGCTTGGATAACACTGTAGTAATGTGTTGTGTGGAAATAGGCCAGAAAATACATAGTTGTATCTTCTTAAGACTTAGGCATGCATTGAAACTTTCTAGAATGAATATTCATGAGAATAAAAAAAATCCCAAACAATATTTGCAGCTTTATAAATATCCTGGGCAAGACTATAGATTTTGGATAAAGCCACAGTCTTGCATTAGAGTAGAAAAACATTCTTCTCTAGTGATTCAGCACTTTTTTTTGTTGTTAAGTGTCCACTAATAGAGCAGACTCAGATAAGCTCTGTAACATTTATATTCAATATTTTACAAAATGTAAAATATCAGTAGATATTTTTCTCAAAAGCTCATTAGTGAAATTTTCGCTTAAAAATATGTGTTTAATCACTGATATCTCCATAGACATGATTGACTCATGGGTCTTCATAACATTCAAAATTATTTTTCTCTTTTATATATATA
>NW_010315206.1:0-3079 GCF_000700745.2 Antrostomus carolinensis
TTTGCTGCCCTTCATCTCCATTTCTAGCTCCGTGTCCAGAAAGAACCTGCAAATGATCTTGCTAACATGCACAATAGCAGTGACATGTCAGCTTAAGGCTAGATTTGAAGGACTGGGAGCAAAGATGTGCCTAACTGGCTGCCAATTCCCCCAGGACCTCCTTCTGCGATTCCTGGTGCAATAACAGGGATGAAGATTGTTGCAGTTATCCCAGCACAAATAGGTTGCATTTAAGAGGTGCCTCAGAAATCACCTCTTAAAAACACTCAGTGTGGCTACAGCTCTCACAGCCCTGTGCCCTCTGAGTTGCACAGCACAAGAAGGCTGACCCAGTTTTGGAACAGGACGCAGCACAGTAGGCTTGATGCACTTGTGGAAAGAATAATCATACCGAGTCTCCAGACCAAACTTTGCTTCATTGAAGACAGCACTGGATGCATTTGGCCATTTCATTTTGAGACCATCTGCTCTAGGTGCAAATTCTGGTGGGCAGACCTCCCTGCAGATGAACCCCACTGATTTCCTTTTGCCTGAAAAAAAAAAAACCTCTTCCCAGCTCTCCCCAACCCCTAGTCAAAAGAGAAAGAGGTCACAGCCCTTAAATATTTGCATTTTGGGACTAAGCTGAGGCAGCCCAAGTATCTGCCTGATTAGCCACCATGACAGCAGTTCAGCCAACAGGGAGAGATGGAGCGGACTCAGACTTACCTTGTTGCTCAAGGAAAAGGAAGCAAGAGATGAGGATGCAGAGCCTGGAGCAGCACAGGCTTTTATGCTGTGTTGCAGAGCCCCTTGGGGCCACAAACATTCTTTGCTCATGAAGCATCTAAACACCTAGCAGTCACCGCTTGCCAAAAGCCTTGCTGGTGATTAGGGCTTTGCCTCTTTCATCTGAGTTGTTGTGCTCTCACTTCACACCACTTAACAACAGTATGATTCATCAATATCCCAGCTTCATAAAACAAATTAGCTTTGAGTCCTCAGGCTAGCCATGTAGCGATTTTTAGTGGCTTTCTGTCACACGGATCACATTCAGTACATTGCCTGATTCATGGTGAGCTTGGAAACCATGCATGATGAAATTCAGTTATTAGGGACACCCCAAGTCAGATATCAAGTGCTTTCAGTGCAGGCACTCAGGCTAACCCTGGGGGACATCTCTTTCCCAGCACATCCTCACAGGCTCCCAGGATATGCTGAGTAAGGAAACTCACATCTCCAGGAATGTGGCAAAGCTCAACAAGAAGGATCTGCCCTTGTGGACTGGAGGGAAGCCCCTCTTGGGCAGGACTGACAGCCATGAGGATCTTGCTTACACTCATCAGGCTCTACTGTGGCCTGGTTTTTCTGACCTTGAGCCCAGGGAACACAGGCAGACTCATAATAATGAAGAGTAGACCAGAGGGTTAGGCATGTGTCTCTCAATTGATCTCTTCATGAAATCTCCACAGATATGTCCCTAGAAGTCTTGATCAGGATCTCACACTTCTTCCAGCTAGGACTCTGGGCTCAACTTGAGAACTGGAGAACCTCTTGGAAACAAGCAAATCAAGGTGTGGGAGGGTGATCAAAGAGATGTCCACATCCTTCCCTGAAAAAAACCCACACCCAAATTGACCTGTTTTTTAAGGACAACCCAGGGGACATGCCTGGTTGGCCTGCTTTTGAGGAGATGCTCAGGGCATGGAGACAAAAACTCACCGCTACTTTTCCTGGGTCAGGGGTGGAGTAGCCCCTTCCATGCATTTCAAATTTCAGAGGTACATCAGATCAGTCTCCCAGAGCACCTCGGAATCATTGTGATGTGGAATAGTTGGGAAAAAACATGAGCTCCGGGCAAACATATGTCATCATGCTGTGGACTTCAGTGGACTTGGTGTTCTGGCCTCAGGCCAGGGACATCTCATCTCTGACCCTAAAAAAGAAACAAAAGCTTTTGGCTCCCTGCCCTGAGCCTTTCTTCAAAAGCAGGCCATCCAGACCTCTGGCCTCTGGTATGTTTTTCCTGAGTAAAAGAGGTCATTTTGGCTGTGGGTTTTTTTCAGGGAAGGGTGCAGGCATCTCTTTGATCACCCTCCTACTCCTCGATTTACTTGTTTCCAATAAGTTCTCTACTTTCAAAGCTGAGCCCTGAGCCCTTTTTGGAAAAGCATGAGGGCCTGATCAAGTCGTAAAGGGACATATACCTCATAGTGCGAAACAAAAGGACAAGCATCAAACACCACCTTTCCTCTCCCCTGTCTTAAGCTCAACTTTACTCCTTCACACAAGACTCCTTGTTGTTCCTTCCACCTCTCTCTGCCCAGTGTTTTCTGTCCTTTCTGGAACATGTTTTCACAGGGGGGCCACAAGCTTTGCTGGTGTCTCAGCTGTGTCATCCAGTGGGTCAGCTACGGAGCTGGAACTGGCTGTGTCCCACACAGGGCAGCCCCTTCTCTCTTCTCACAGAGGCCACCCTGTACCACCCCCTAAGCCCTTCACTACCAAAATCTTCCCATATGTAACCAATATAGTGGCCACTGGAAATACCATAGGGCATAACACTGAGGTAACATAGTTGGAGACTGCCTCAGTCGCAATCACATTCACACTGTCCCAGGTTAACATGTGGTTGCATGACATCCCCTTAAAAAGGCACAGCCTGGGTGTTCTCTTAGGCACTGGATATATCTATGTCTTTTACATTTGTCTAGTATTAGCTCAGCAACCAGTAAGTAAAAAGCAGGCCATGCTAGGGTAACAATTACCTATCCCATTGTATAATGTGCAGATAGGCCAGGTGGATCAATTCTAGCACAGGTTTCTTGGTCTATATAACTTTGTCATATATGAACATCTGCCACATTCCATTCTGCATGCCCGTAAGCAATTTGTTTTGCAGGACTCTACCCATTACCTGGTCCTGGGCTAAAACTTGCCTTGTGCTGCTGCTGGTTTTGGTGGTGGATGATTGCTCTGGTGCATCCCCATGCCAACACTGATGAACAATGGACTATGTCTGACCAAACTGTACTTTCCCCTACATAGATGGGGGGCACCATCAGCTGCCATTTTCTTATTAAAAACCATAACCAGCATA
>NW_010315207.1:0-567 GCF_000700745.2 Antrostomus carolinensis
AAGGTGACAGGGGTCAGGTTTGGGGGGCGGGGTTTTTTGTTTGGTTTTTTTAAATTATTTTTGTTAAGCACTCACATGAAGAACTCGGGGGAAGACGGGTTGTCACTGGTGGAGCCGGCCTCTCTGAAGCCATTGCTGGCAAGTTTCTCACACTTGAGCTTGTAGGCATCTCTCTCTCTGGCGAGCCGGGTCACTTCTTGCTTGAGCGAATGATCTGGGTCTTTTCGTTCTCCAGGTGATGTTTCTGCTGGACACGTTTATACCTGCAGGACTGGGCATAGCCCCTGTTCTTCAAGGTCCTCCTCTTCTGCTTGAGGCGGATCACCTCGTCTTTGGTGAAGCCTCGGAGGTGCCTGTTGAGCTCCCTCACGGACATGGAGACCAGCTGGTCATCTGAAAACCGGTCCTCCACGCTGCTGGAGGGGGGATGCTGCTGGTGCGAGTTCTGGAGCTGCTGGGAGGAGCTGGAGGAGGTGGAGGGAGTGGGAGAGGCCTGGTGGTGATGATGATGGTGGTGGTGAGGGTGCCCGCTGCCGGCCAGGTCTTCGTGAGTGACGGTGGGGTACT
>NW_010315208.1:0-281 GCF_000700745.2 Antrostomus carolinensis
GGCCTCACCAGTGATTCCCAGTGCAGGGGGATGATCACTTGTTTCAGGCTTCCAGCTCATTACACTTCCTTGGTGTTCCCAGTCCCCAGCCTGTGCTCAGCAGTGATGACACGGCTTTGAACACAGCGACAGGCTGATCAGTGTGAGGAGATGTAAAGTCCAGTGCTCACTCCCCAAAATATTCCCATTTTCCCCAGCAGACTCCACATCTGCAGGCGTTGGGTGCAGTTGCTGGTGTCATGGGAGGCTCAGTTGGCAAAGCCCTGTGAATGCTGGTGGGC
>NW_010315208.1:433-998 GCF_000700745.2 Antrostomus carolinensis
CTGGAGGGATTGAAGAGTCGTGTAGACACAGTGCTGAGGGACATGGGTTAGTCATAGGGGACTGGTCAGTGTTGGGTTCATGGTTGGACTCCATGATCTCAAAGGGCTTTTCCAATCCAGGCCATGCTGGGATTCTCTCCTCTGAGGGGCCACTGCTGGGGAAGAGGGGTCCCAGGTGGTCTCTGTGCCCCTTGTTCCCTCCCCAGTGGTGGGGTTGTGCTTTTGGGGGGAAGGAGGTGTCTTGGGAGGTGACAACCAACTTGTTGTATGCTGTGATGGCAGCAGTGACAACATCCATGGGGTTGTCACCTTCCACCACCGGTAACTGTCACCCTCTCTGCTTTCCCCAGACAACAACGTCACCGACAGCAGGAAAACCAAGAGGAAAGGGCCGACGTTTGCTGGTGAGTGGGACACAGTGGGGACTGCTGGAGAGGTGCCACCGTGGCTCTGGCTGTCCCCAGACTGGTGCCAAGCACGGGCAAGGTCCTGCCGTGTCCTGTGCAGTGTCCCGTGCCGTGTCCCGGGCCCTATGTCCTCCCTGGGTGTGTTTTGGGCTGGAAAG
>NW_010315208.1:1065-1385 GCF_000700745.2 Antrostomus carolinensis
CAGCGCCGTGCCAGGGGCTCACACCCAGGGCAGCACCGGGAGGGTCAGGGCTGGAGGAAAATGTCCCACTTTGGGAATTTCAGGAGATTTCCAGGACCTGCAGCTATTCTTTTATAAAGCAGACCTGAAATTTGGCTGAACCAAAGCTCACTGCCACTGCCTGCAGAGTCCCCCCTGTACCAGGGGGCTGGGGGCACACGTGGGGCTGGGGGACGTGTGGGGTGGGGGACAAGGGGTGTCTTCCACAGCGGCAGTGGGACACGGAGGGAAGTGTGGGCATCACACCATCCTGCAACCCCAAACCTGTGTGAGGGGAGCCC
>NW_010315209.1:0-7603 GCF_000700745.2 Antrostomus carolinensis
TGCTGCCCAGAGCAGGCTGGACGCGGGAAGGGACGGTGACAGACTTCAGCAGATGGGCCCAGAGGAGAGAGGGCTGCGGGGAGGAGGGGGCCTGTGTTGCCTGGGGCTCACCCCTCTCCCTGGCTGGGAGGGCTCCTGTGGCACTGCTGGCAGCAAACATGGGCACAGACAGACCCCTCTGCCTGCATCTTCCCCTCCGAGCTCCCTCTGCCCCCATCCAAAACCACACCAGTTTTGGGAAGGACCCATGGGAACAACGCCCATCTCTGCCCCAGCCTGTCTCCCAGTGCCTCAGCCCCTCGCCAGGTCTCCTCTTGTGCCCAGGGACTCCCTGGCAGGGAGCATGGAGGAGCCCAGCTGGAGCAGAAACAGCAAGGGGTGCCAAGCAGGCAAACCTGGCCGTGTCCCGGTGCTGAAGCACAGCACTGCCCACCGCTGCTGGGTTTGCTGCCAGCTGCACATGCCCAACGCAACCCCTGCACGAGGGGCTGCCAACAGCCCAGCGAGGCTGGCGTGCCTGCCTGGTTGGCAATGAGCTTATTGGGGCTGGGTAAGCTCATTTCACAGACAACCCAAATTTAATACACATGGAAAACGAGGTCTCCTCTAGCAACAAGATCCGAGCTCACCCAAGGACAGCAGAGCAAGCGAGCCAGGAACAGACTCCAAGTCTCCAAACCTACACTCAGT
Source organism: Antrostomus carolinensis (assembly GCF_000700745.2). Classification (NCBI taxonomy): domain Eukaryota; kingdom Metazoa; phylum Chordata; class Aves; order Caprimulgiformes; family Caprimulgidae; genus Antrostomus; species Antrostomus carolinensis. The sequence continues at coordinate 691 of NW_010315209.1, forward strand.
GCCTAATTCAGATTTTACGCCCAAAGAAGCTCAAGAAATTCAGAGTATGGTTCCCACAGGGAAAATGTAAAACTGCCCAGGGGAACTGGCTTCGAGAGTGTCACAGGGCGAACAGAGCTCCCTCGGCTCCCAAATCCTCCAGAGGCACAAAGATCCCAGGGGTGTTTGCCCTTGATGGCTCAGAGTCCTTTAGTGACAGTTACTGCACTGTACCACCCAACCCTTCCCTCCTACTAATGTCTGCATCATTCCAAGGCTTCCTTGGGTTGAATTTTGTCCCTGCATCAGAAAATATCCCTCCTGAGCAAGGTCCTGCGCAGTGTCCTGCTCCAGCCAATCAAGCCATGGATTTTAGCAAGATCCTACAAGACCCAGTGCTCCCTCTGGGTCAGAGCATCCATGGCACCATGATCCTGATGGGCAGATGTGTCTTCTCCATGTCACCAGAGGCTCCTGCCAGCCACGCATGCAGCTGCCCTTGAGGGTTGCCATCCTGCCGTGCAACGCTCACCCTCTCCTCTGCCCAGCCCAGGGAACAGCTGGATAAAGCCGTCAGGCCTGGAGATAAGCCACTGCAGTGCATCAGCTAAAGAAAGAGAAGAGCTGGCCTGTTCACAGCGAAAACTCTACTCCTCTGCCCTCCAGGAGCACAGGAGAAAGGCTGAAAACTGTCGCAGAGCTGGTCATCAGCAGCTCCCTTCTCCTCTGCCACCGGGGAAGGACACTTGCCACCACACCACAGAAGCAGACAGCACAGTGCCGGGAAGCCATCAATATCTTGCAGCTGAGCTCCAGCCTTCTCCTGCAACCAGCCAGCACTGAGCAAAGGAAAAAACCAAAGGGGGAACTGCCGCAGCACCTCCTCCATACACTTGGGATGTCCTGCCTGGCTGGGAATAAGGGTTTCCAGGGCAGGAACCCAAGAGAAACTCTGGGGCAGCACTCAGGAAAGAGCATGCGCTTTTCATTTGTGAAGATCATGTTTAGACTGAAGGCTATAAGCAGGATCACACCTGCCTCCTTGCTAGCGTGGGAGTCCTTCCCACGTAGTTCAGGCTCTCCCACATGCAGGACTGACCACCTGAACACCTTGGGACACAAAGATGCTAGGAAGGGGAAGGAACTCGTCAGTAATTCACCTAGAGTTGTGCCTACTTTGTATATAACATGGGTAACAGGGTGTATGGAAAAGGTATGGGGAAAGGCCACATGTTATTTCTCTAGAGACTAAAGGTTGATATTTTCCCATTTCTAGTTCATACACCTCTATTAAAATTGCTTGGAAATCTGAAGATGGCAAAGAGAGCAGACACAAAATCATTTCAAGAGATGGAAAGACTTTTCCAGTGAAAAACTTTACAATTCAATTTGTTTTTCATGTTAAAAAGAGAAAGCAACTTGATTTCCCAGTTCTTTAAGGCAATAATCCATCAGGCACTAGAGGCTCTCTAAGCCAGAACAGAAACACATAATAGGAACCAACATGTCCAACTCAAAACCAGACAAATTCAGATGAGGAACAAAGATTGTGCTGTTAATGCCGTAGGTGATTAACCATGGGAACAAGCTAAGAAGGGAAGTGGTAATATCTCTTGTGGAGACAGCCAAACCCATGTCACTGGGCTCAACACATGTACCACATCTGTGCTAGGAAGAATTTCAAGGGTCTAATGATTTCTTCTGGTCTTAAAATCTGCGATTTTGCTATAAACTTCTCAAAGACTTCGAACTAAGTCTGGGTTAAGAAAGCAAATGACCGACGTTCACATGTTGCGGCTCTTACATAAAAATTATGAGACATCTCAGATCCTACAGCATTTTTAACCCGAAAACACCAACAGACTAGTCCCTCTGATGTACTGCCCTTTGGCAACCAGGGACACCACCATGCTGCCACCACAACCACAGGTACTCGTCCCTCCAGCGTGCTCCTCAGCCATCTCCTTAGGCACTCCAAGTTGCCAGTGAACCCACTGTTAGTGCTCTTTGGAACTACAAACATTGCTGAGCAGAGCTGCTCTTCACTACGGGGTTAAACCCAAGCTGAGTACACGTGAGGGAACGCCCTGGGGAGCAAGCAGTCCCTGGCACAGGACAAACTCAGAGGATGCAGTTTTCACCCATGACTACCCCAAGCCAATTAGCGAGCACATAGACTTCTTCAGCTTGAACCAAAGAAACCTGTGCGCAGGGGAGTCAGATCAGAGGCAACGTGCAGGCTGTGCTCTGGGCTTGTTAACACTGCAGTGAGGAAAATGACGTATTTGCTAAAGGCTGGTATCACACCGGGCTATAATCACAAGGAACGAGGGGTTTTGTTGCTTCATCGTTACTGCTTGTGTTAGGTTTCCTTTGAACAGTTTTACCACGCTGCACTGCAACAAGAATCCACCAGAAGAACTATTTTCTTTTCCTGAATACAGCTGACTCTACACAAGCGCCTTCCTAACTCTCTCCAGCATTATTTTAAAATCTGTCCTGCAGTTTGTTGCAAACTTGCCCACTTGTGAATAAGCCAAGTACAAAATAGAAATAAAAACTTTTTTCTTTTCTTTTCTTTTCTTTTCTTTTCGTCTTTTCTCGGCTTGTCTTTTCTTTTCTTTTCTTTTCTTGTCTTTTCTTGTCTTTTCTTGTCTTTTCTTGTCTTGTCTTTTCTTTTCTTTTCAAAACTTTTCTGTCCATATTCACCTAAATGAACTGCAAAGATCTGGAGAAAGCTTTCAAAAAAATTATCTTTGGACTAAAACTGGACAGGAACAACTCCAGAACATAGCTTCCATAAAGCTATGGAAGCAGAGGGATGCTGGTTGGTTGCTTCAGAAGGAAGCCCAGCCTGTCTAGGGACAGCTCTGGGGCTAGAGCTTGCAGAGAGGCTCAGGACAGTTTTCACTGGTGGGAATGGGAGAAAGGGGAAGTTTTTCCAGTGCAAACAAGTAACTTGTACAGCAAACTGTTAAGTCGTTTTAAAATAAAGGAAGGTTGAACAGCAGGTAATCAACAGGAATAAATGCAGCATGCCACACTGCCTCCCTCCCACAGTGCTGGGCACACTCTCTCCTTGATGACCCCACCACAGACTCTGCTCGTAGAAAGGGTATTTTCAGCCCAGCTGGCTGAGACCGCCTCAGCCTCCCAAGGGCTGTAGTTTGATGCTCCCAGCCCATAACCCCTCCACCAGCACATAACCAATCCACCAGCACATAACCCATCCACCAGCAGAGTCTTTCAGCCAGATGGAAAATCCACTGGACACACATCAGGAAAGTGACCTCTGCTACCCATCAGCTCATCACTCACTTACCAGATTTCCCAGAACTGTGCCAAAGCACAGCACGCTTCTAGAGGTGTCAAGAGCTGGGTGCTACCTACGAGAAAAGATGGAAGGTGAAGATGCCACCCAGCCCCCGTTACTGTCTGTAAGACCTGCTGAGCCACAATGCCAATGAGCAGACACACTACCTTTAGACTTACAGGCAGGTGGTTTAGCAGGAGCCATCACTCGGGGTTTTGACAGGCAAGCTCTACAAGATCTGTCAGAGGTAACTGAAGGCAGTGGACACCTCCAGCTGCCTCCCTCTTCTTCTGCCCTGGGTTACACTCCTGCCTGCAAAGGGGGCTGTGGCACAAGTATAGAGTAGGACCATGATCTCCTAACTGCTCTACTCACTGGTCCACCTCAGGATCAACTTGCACTTGAGTACTTTTTTTGTTCTGGCAAAGCTCTGCAAGTGGAACAGACAAGGCACTTGGTTATCCCACTTGCAGGGGCAGATCCTGTTTATGACCGACCAGCAGGAGTCAGCAGCAAACTGTGGGCTGTGCAGATAATTATTACACCTTCATGATTAGAATTTTCATGTAGTTATCAAAGTACTTTAGATCATATGGAATCACTCTCTTTTCTAGCTAGCTTCATCCCAGCTGGCTTGAGGAGGGAGCTGGAGGAAGCAGCATCAAAGGTTGCCTCATGTCTCATTTACTTTCACATCTCACATTTATTTTCATGTCTTACAACTGCAACAACTGTAACCTCAAAACCCTACCCAAGGTTGGTGACTTGGTTGTCCCCAAGGCAGAGCCAGCCCTGGAGCAGAAGACACCACAGCACGGAGAAGCACCAGCATGCAGCACCATGAGGAGCAAGGACAGGGCATAGCTGACTTTGTGCAAGACCGAAAACGGGGCAGTTGGCCAGGCTGCTGTCAGTGCTCCTCACCGCGTGTCTCCGTCAGCACAGCCCGGCCCCTCTCACTGCAGCCGGCTCTCCCGCAGCCGTGCCGATGAGTAACTTGTCCGTGGCATCCTCAGCCAACTCCCCAGGTCCCTTGTGACACAAGAAGGACAAGTAGGAGCCTAGTGGCTTTTCACCTCTTGTCGTGCCTGGCTATTGCCCTCCTCAGTGTCACACGTAGGTGCTTCTCTATCATAAATATCTTCCCCCTCTTTAACACTGAGACAAGCACTGTAAAATCCCCATTTTGCAGACAAAGAAAACAGCCTGCCCCAGACCTCTTAGGTAGCCTGCAGCAAGGCCAGGAACAGACGCAGGTCTCCTATTTGTACTTGGAGAAGAGTCTCAGGAAGGTCCACCACAGCTCAGTTTCTCCTCCCCACTTGCCCCCAGGAGGGGCTGCCTTGGCTTTCACACAGATGAACCACACAGGCCTTGCAGTGGAGAAGCTGGGGCATCTGGTGAGCACCACCGACATGTCCCAGCACAGCATCTGGAGCTGTCCTCGCACTGGAGACTGCCCAAGTGCATGGGTCCAAGGGCTGACCCTTAACTGGTGCCTGCTGCGAGGAGCCCAGCCGGTGGCAAGGTACCCTTACCTGAGGAGGAAGGTACCCCGAGACCAGGCCAGCTGGGAGCTGCTCAGATAGAGCACAGCAGGGGGTATGGGAGCAGGGACTGCACAGGGAGGTCCCCTGGGGAGGTGAACAGACACACATCCATACCCTCTGGTGCTCTCTGGCAAATGCTCCTGCTAGGGCACATGTTTTCTGTTAACATAGCTGAGCTGTAATACCCATAAGCTCTTAATGCATGGGGCTGAGTTGCTGTTAACTTGTTCCAGCTCTAAACCCCATGTGCTTCAGTAACCATTAACTTGTTCCAGCTAATGATCCACATTTGTTAGCCTGCACACCGTAACCCTCCCACTGCTCCAGCTGCTGCTTCCTTCCCTGCCGCAGCCCAGGCAAAACTGCAAACGGAACAAAAAACCCAAAGCAAACCCAAAAAACCCAGAGCAAAACAAGCGCAGAAACCAGAGGGACCAGACCAGCCTCTCCCTAACCCCAAGCCTGCTAGAAGAGGTTGCGGTGCAGGGGGCACCTGCTCCCCTTATCCCATGCTGGGTCCACAGGTTGCCCCCCTCCATGCAAGCAGCAGGGCAGGGAAAGCAGCCAACAAAACAGATGCAAATCCATCGGGGATCCATTCCACAGTGGACAAACCTGAGCAGGACTCGAGTGTCTCCACGCCCTGCACAGGAAGGGATCCAGGCAGGGATGCTGCATCTCGGCTTCCCGAAGGGGCAGAGCTGGGGGGACTCACAGCCAGCAGCTCCTGCCCCAGGTGCGTGGCTGCAGTTCCCCCACCCAGGGGTGAGCTCAGCTCATTAAATCCTCCCCAGCCCAGTGGCAGGATTTAATGACTCCCGCACATCGGAGTGGGCTGGAGAAAGGGTGTTGGGGGAGGGAAAGCCTCCTCTCTGGCTCCAGTCTGTGTCGTTCATAACTCGCTTGTTTTCCAGGACAGTCCCTGCTACTTTTAAGTGCCTCACCAAAAAATAATTACTATATTTTTTTCCCCACCAAATGGGAGCTTGAGGCTTGCAGGGCTGCAGGGACAAGTCCAAAGTCAGAGGAAAGCTAGGGCAGATCCAAACGGGGAGCTCCACTTCCCCAGCATCTTAGCCCCCAGTTGACTCCTCTTCTTCCCTTTAGCCAGTCACTTCCCAGAGGGATCTCACCTGTAACCCCAGGATGGGTTGCCAGGGTGGGCACAGATGCTCAATCACCAAGCTGTAATCCTGGGTTTGGGGGAAGCCAAGCTGACCACGAGATGCCCACAGCACCTCTGGGCAGCCTCTCTCCTGGAGATGTGATGGGGGCCACCCTGCAGATGCTCCCCAGGAGACAAGACTAGATGCTCTACCTAAGGGGGATCTTCAATTTTTAAGGAGCAGCCCGTTTAACCACATAATACAACTGCAGTGTCCCCAGGGGGGAAGGGGTGGGGGGGAACAGCAGACGTGAAGACATCCATACAACACCTTGTCTTGCTGGAGGTGCTGCATGGCATGGCACAGCTGGCATCCCCTGGAATTCTGGCTGCTGCAGGTGAAGGGGAGGGCAAGGAGAGCAGCAGGAGGGACTGCTGAAGTGCTGGGGAAGAAAGGACATCCCAGGGAGGCGAAGAGGTGCCGGCCCTCCACTGGTGGGGCACCTCTTGCAGCAGCTCCCAGACATCCCACAAATAATATCCCCTTGCCTGGCAAGCGCCTCGGGGCTCAGCTGCCAGGAAAGAGCCATCGGTGGCTTGCTCGTCCCCAGGCTTAGTCTGGTGGGGCTAGGATGGAAGACAGCTCACCTGAAGGGCACCATACCCATGCCATGTGCCAGCCTCCCCCTGCACCCTACATGATGGAAGCTCCCTTGTCTGGGAACACGTTCCCAGCCCTGCCTCGCACCCAGAGTCCTGTGTGCTAGATAAGGCCCCGGCAAACCAGGCCAACCAATAGCTCCTAATCCAAGATAAACCCATGCCTCACCACATCTTCACTGCATGCATGGGTGCTTCCTGGCCATCTGCAGCCAGGTCCTCACCTCGCTCCCATCCAGTGGCAATGGGGACCAGCAGAAGGCAGCAATTTACTACATTGGTTGCAGCCAGCATGGGTTCATGAGA
>NW_010315210.1:0-208 GCF_000700745.2 Antrostomus carolinensis
CCCCCCACCCACCATGGGAGGGGGTTACAGAGATGCTGAAGGGACCCCAGCACCCACCTGAACCACCAAACCCTAAGGGATGAGGCTGGGGACACCAGGTAGTGACAGGGTACAGGACCCACAACCCTGTCATAAGGCTGGGGGGGTGGCAGGAGGACACAGCGTGCCCGGGGGGCTCCGGAAGGACCAGCCTTTCCGCCGGGAAGTC
>NW_010315210.1:245-505 GCF_000700745.2 Antrostomus carolinensis
CAGCAGAGGAAACGTGTCCCCTCTCACAGGCAGGATAGGGACAGGCTGTCAGGGAGATGGGGGACAAGGCACCCAGGTAACTGTCACAACCCCCCAGACCTTATCATAGGGCACTGGTGTCACGAGCTGGTCAGTTCTCAGCATGGTCAGTCCTTAGCGTGGCCAACCCAGCTGAAGGTGAGGACAGGGACAAGTCTGGGTTGTTGGTCAATTGTCATTGGGGTCATTGTCCCCATCCCACTGCCACCATCCCTGTCCTG
>NW_010315211.1:0-20789 GCF_000700745.2 Antrostomus carolinensis
TATACTGGAACCTGGGATTGTTCCTGCCCAATATATTGAGAGTTCAAATATTCAGTCTGACAAGTATCTCTTCAAGATTTGGGGTTTTGGTCTGCATCTTATAGATAGGCAAGGGTTTTGGAGCTGGAGACTTCCTGAAGTACTCTTGATGGTCTAGCTGGAAGCAAAAGTTCTGAGAAGGCAAGTTTGACACAGACTAGAAGATAAATCAATATGTTAAAAAAAAAGAAAGAAAAAACATTCTCAATTATATTTTAATATATATTTACTAATTGTAATTAATGGAAAAATATTAATAGAAAAAAACAAACAAAAATACAATAAATATTAACAACGAGCAAGAGGAAGTTGGTGTGAAAGTCTTTTGTAACATGTATTTCTAATACCTGATTGAAACTATTTATCAGCACTGAAACATTACAACTAACCAAGTTCATTGGTTAGATTCTACCTAGGACATTTGGGATAGTTTAGAGATACAGCTAGGGGAATGTGGCATTATGATAAAATACTATTGCTTGATTTCAAGTAATCAAAAACTAATCAAAAGATAGTAACTGGAGCTGTAACAATCATGGTTGAACACTATAGTCTAAATTCTGGAATGCTAGAGATATTTAACAATTGTTGAATCAGAATAAAGTACAAGAAAAGTTACTTTTTGAGCATTGTCTTGAATATAAAGAAATGAGACCTTTTGTTACTGTGGAACTTGAATTTGGAAGAGAAATGCAAGTGATCATAGTATCAAGTCATTCTTACTGGTGATTATTTTCTTTCTCTAATGATATTGCAAGAATATATTTGTCACATAAAACCTTAAGTTGATGGATTAAGATAAGGTTATGACTGGATTGGAAGTTGGTTGGTGGCTTGTAAATCAGTAGTTACTATCTGTTCACTTTTAATACAAGAAAAAGGGAAGACAATTCCAAGTAGTCAAGTATTTATTTTAAGTTATAAACGGTCTTATTTAGCAAAGATAAGGACAACTGTAAATAAAACTCTGATGGAAAAATGTGAATAAGAACTTGGATCTTACAGTTTTTGGGGAAGTGAAAAAGCTGCAGTAATATGGTTGAGAAAGAGGACAATTTTAATTAAGCACTTCTGTTTCAGTGTAGAGATAGAATTTGCAATTAAAATAATAAAAGCAATATCTAAATAAAGGGAGAAATATTAATTACTATGAAACTTAAAAGTTAGGGATGTATAAACCACTCTTAAGGGAATCAAGAATCATTGTGCTAAGAAGGATGGGAGGCAAAAGATTTAAAATTTCATGTATATAGAAGACAAAGAATGGCAAAGTCCATTTATAGATGGAGGTGGTAAAGTGATGATGCAGGGAGAAGAGTATTCATAACCATTTCTCTTCTGTATCTGAAAATAAATTGGATGATGTGCCAGTATCACCTGAGGATGACATACTGCCTTCTCATCCACTAAGGAGGCTAATAATTAACAATGTTTAAAGATAAACCCTTTAGACAGAAGGCTTGGAAAATTTGTACACAGTCTAATACCACTGGGTAAGATGTCTTTCTAGCTAGGATTAATATTTAATAAATGTGGAAGATTATAACACTTCAGAGAGCTATTTGAAGTAGACAAGTATAGCATGGGTAAGTTGTAAAACTGAGTTCAGCCTTAGGCACTGTAATAGAAAGGTCTGATACTGGATTTGAGTAAACAAAACAGTAATGCAGCAAGTTCCACATTTTCCTGTGGAGAACAGATCTTGTTCAATTGCATCTGCTCAATCAGATTATAAATTTGGTTACTCAAGGTAACTGCATAATAAATATTTGAATGGCATTCATCCAATGATATTCCAATTTTAAAAGGATGCTAAAACAATACCAGTAAATCAAGTTTGTATCAAGCAAATTCAAAGCTGGATAACTGATGCCTCAGAGGAAATCACCTTGAATAATGGTATTTCTAGTGGATTTGTTGGAGTATGTGCTACATTAATGGAGGCACTTAACAGGCCTTTATTACCTGGAAATAAATAGAGTTATCATTGTTAAAAAATTGTTGATTATAAGATTATAAAGACTATAAGAAGAGTAAAAAAGGGTAAGAACTGGATTTAATGACCCTACTTTTTATCATTTCAGCACATTGTATTTTAATACAGATAATTTCTGTATTCCAAAGAAATGAAGGAATAAAAAAAAAAATGCTGAACTTGTTTTGGAATAGAACTGTGTGTTGCAGCTGACAAAAGCTCAGAAGAAACTATTAGTGGGTGATTTCTTGCCTAAAACAGCTGTAGACACTTTTTTGGAATCAGTAAACACAAGCAGTAAGATGGGAAGTGTATGTCTGGTTGTACAATACTGTGTGTTATACACAGTTCTGTAGTTGTGTTTTGAAAAAGGAATGAAGGAATAAGGAACAATGGAACAAATATCCACCAGAAAGTAGTGAAGTGTGTTGTAAAATGTGTTGAAGTGAGAGGCCTTTACCTCAGTACATCTAGAAATTCAATAGAGAGAATGACAGTTTCCTGAGGGGGAAAGGCAGAATATTTAACCCAGCTGAGATGGACCAAAAGGAAGAACCAAAGTCTGCAATTTGAAATAGATAAATTCAGGTAGGAAGCAAGGAACTATTGTCTTCTCTGAGGGAGGGTGATGAGTCATTGGAGGAAGTTATCAAAGGAAGTGATGTTTTTTCCAATACTCCCTCTTCTGCTGTTTTTTGGCTTAAGACTGAAAAACTGTTTAGAAAATGTGTTTTAGTCAGACACAGTTTAGATATTAATACCCCTAATTATAGGACTCCATACAGGGTCAGCAAGATTCAGTTTAATGGTCCAAACTATAAAGAAAGTGAGCTGTATGTTGCAATGTTCATTATTTGCATCATGAAACAGAAGAAACACCTTATGCTATTGACTCTTGTCTGTTCCTTCAGGGGTAACAGAGAACACTATATCAATATTTGGAAAATGAGAAGAGCTGAGTGTGATATTTTCTTGGAGTTCTTAAAAAAACTGTAATCCTCTCTCATCATTACCAACTGTTTTTTGAAATTTTCTTGCCTGGACTCAGTAGAACACGGGTTACAAGCCAGCCTGAGGGACGTGCTATAAAACGTATGTGTTCTCCTCTGAGCATTGCTGTCAATTCTTTCTGTTTGGTTGTAGTTTAATGTCTTGCACATAATAAGTGCTAAAGGTATTTTGGGCAATTTATTCTTTCTATTCTGCTTGAAGCAAAACATTATGAGCACAAAAAAAAATTCTATATTGGAACTGACTCATCCTTTAGCCAGAGTAAACTTAATCAACGGCATCTAAATAGTGAAGATGCTGCACATTGATTTCAGTAAAAGCAGAACTTTCAAAATTACCTTCCCATTCCCTATTAAAAAAGGAGTAAGGGAAATAGCTTTGACTAAAATGGTCAAATGCTAAACAAGAATTTGGTGTATATTTGCATTTGTTGTATTTGTTATCTTGAAATGTAAGGAAAAGTAGTTGTAACTTCCCTGAATAATCTCACTTATTCCAATGCTAGCTACAGTTTATTCAATACTACTAATGGTAGGCAAGAAAACAAAATGCTTCTGTAAATTTTAAGTCAAAAATTCAAGGCTCAGAGGATCAATGATAGAGTCCTTATGCTTTAGAATGATAAACATAGCTAATCAACTAATACAATACCTTTTCAAAATTACTACAAGGATTAAGGTAATTTTTTTTCTAAGCTGTAGGAGTTGTATGTTGAAAAATGCACAGGAAATAGTAGGGGTCCCATGTTATCAATTTGACTGCAGCCATTTTGGTATTGATTTTTTTGCTTGCCTGCTTGGCAAGTTAGGAGTAGTTTAGCAAGTATATTGAGTGACTTTGGTGTCAAGTGGTACTATATGCTTATTCACGGTTTTCAGCATGTCAGCATTTAATGGGGTAGGTACTCTTCAAAGCATCCAAAATGTGTGCTTGTGTAATTAAAATGGTAGAAACCAAAACATGGCAATGAGATTTGGTCAGCTGGAAAGCAAATGACACAAGTAATGTGAACAGGGCTTTGCATTGGCTAGTGTCTTACCAATTCTACTTTTATTGTTTTATTGCATTTCTGTAGGTTTTGAGGAAGAATTGGAATTACGTATGTGAGTGGCAGAAGAGTTAGATTCACTGTGACTGAGGTACTAGAGGGAAAGAATGTATACATGATTCTGTTTATAAATTGAATCACAGTTGTATAATCACAGGTTCATCAGGACCAAGAAAAGCAGTAGTTTTCAAAGAGCCTTGAACACCGTAGTGCTGAGAGAACAGATTTGTTTCTGTTTGGTAACTGGTTTGTATCATAGGCTTTGAAATTTAGTGTTTTCCAGGCATTTCTTTTGCATCACAGTTGTAAACTGACTCCATATGAGAATCTAGATTTTTATTGTGGACACAGTTACTCCACAGATGTTGAGTGGGTACTATTGATCTAATAACTGATCTTATATCTATTATCTGCATCGCTGTGCAATGTATTACTTGCTATGAAACTCAAAAGGTAATACTTTCATTAATAAATGGCTAATTGCCCTGGAATGTAGCTGGAAACTTGTTTGAAAACAGACAGAAAAAGATTTGCATTCACATGGGAGAAAACAGTGGGAGAAGAAATTCCTTTGTGGCTCTTTTGATACAAATGAAGATATTGCTTCAGTAACCCTAAGAAGGTTCGAAACAGAAATGTGGTGCAGACTCTCAGGGATACAAAGACTTGATAAATAAATTGGAGGCCAGTTTTCTCTGCTGTATCTTGGAAATAATAATTTGCACAGATCTGCTTCCAGCATACATTTCCAATCTGTGGAATGATTGATTTGTCATTGTTCCACTCTCAACAAGATTGTTGGTTTTGGCAGTGTATTTCTCAGTAGTAAATACAGCTTTAAGCATACATGAAATGAAGTACCTATCCCTGAGGAAAATGACTGAAGAGCACTCCCATCAGTACTAAAAAGAAAACGATTAGCTCCACTGAAGTGTCCCACCATACCACACCAATGAGGGCAAATTAAGTAAAAAGACAGTATGTGCAGCAGATGCCACTTGTAGAAGAAAATCCTGTAGGAATATCGCATGCATCTTTGAAATGCTATCAAGCCAACAGCTGATTGCAACTGTACTTATAACTTTGGATGTTGCAGAGCAGTGGCTCACCAAAATGGTCCACTGCTTTCTGACATTTTGGATGCTTCTTATGGATGTCCTGTTTTCTTGCAGTAACATAAAGCACAACAATGCATTCAGGATGTCTTCTGTTTTGGGATGCTCAGATGGAAAACTCCATTGAATATGGGACCAGTGAAAGATGTCCCTTCTTCTTTTTCTGGTATTTCCTGGAATGTCTGGATAAAAATTTAAATATTTTTACTTTCCTCTTCGTGCGTGAAGAAAAGTTGTAGTGAGGAGGTGTGGAATGATTCCTTATAGCATTGCTTCTAGTTCAACCCAAACACTCTTCAAAAATCTGTAAAAAAAAAAAAAAAAGGTTAAGATTTATGTCCTCTTACTTCTAACACATGGTGGTGGATATGATAAGGTCTGGAAAATGGGTGAAATGGAAACTCTCAGTTCTTCTGGAGGCTCCAGGATAGGGAGGTGTCCTAGGTGCACTGTGGAGCCGAGTGGTACCATGATAGGAGGACGGGGAAGGCTGCTTGTAACAGAAGAGTGAGGGGAGTCATGGACAACAGTAGTCTCTGCTGCCATTACTAATACTTTCCTGTTACAGTGGCGTTATCCTCAGGTGTGTGCTTTTGGTACTTCAGTAAATACCTGGGTTAGAATCAGGCTGTCAGGATACGTAGGAGTGGGCACTGGCAGATGACATTAAGAATAGATATTTAGGTTGCACCCTTGTTTAGATCACGTCAGAAGTTGACAAGCTGAAAAATTATGAGCTGTCAGTGGGACTTTAAATGGTTGCTTTAATTAAGAAGAGCCCATGGACAGAGGGTAGGTAGCTAAAAAATTAATTTCATACAGGAGCCTTTGCTGCAGAGGCTGGACAAGCGATGAGGTAAGCTAAGGGAGGGGAAAGGAGTCTCTCATAAGAAGCACTGCAGTAGAGATTTGGCTACTGAAAGCCTTTCCCACAGGGACCAAGATTAGATTTTTCACAGATGATTGGCACCTGTTCCCTGTGCTTTACAGAGACCTCTAAATTGCAGGAGGACCCCTGAGCTGTGCTTTCAACACAAAGCTTTATAGAACACTAAGTACTTTCTGAAATAAGGTTTTAGTTGCCTTATATTGAGCATCCACAGAAAATGGAACATTTTGACCTTGTTATTTCAGTAAAAGGAGAAATGTGGTACTGGTCACCTCATCGTACTGAGGTGTTTCAAATATGTGCTGGTTACTGTTTGCAAAGTGTTTGGCAACCTAAAAAAATCCCGACAATAAATGCAAACATGTTGAGCTGTGCTTTATTGTATATCTATAACTGTTAGTAGTGAGTCTGTGGCTGTGCATGAGTATTCAGGACACCCACACAGAATCCTCTAAAAGTAATCCTCCCTTTCAAAATACTTATTTTGTAAACAGATAGAACAGGACTTTGCTGTAAAAGATTTTGCTCTTAATAGACTATAAAATCAGCTATTCCCAGAGACTGCTGACTGTTCTTATTACCTTGTTTAAATCAAAGATTCTTTTGCAACGAAGATCTTTGTTTTTTTCAAGGGTAGATTCACAGAGGTGGTGGTAACAAGAACAAGCTCAACTAAGAGTATACAATACAGCTTAATTAATGTGTAAAGCTCACAGAGATACAGAGATAATCACTCATTCCAACTGCTGTATCATTAAGATTACAGGCTGAAAAGTCTTCCTTCTGAAGGTTCTCAAGACAAAAATAAATCTGTGAGCTTTACATCTTTAGTTTTTCATTTTTATTTCCATTCAGTTTTACTGATTGAGCACAAACTGTAGGAACACTGAGTGTGTGCAAGCAAATGAAAAAATAAAGTACCTTTTTTATAAGCCCGAGAAGCCTCAGAGGGACTGTATTACTTTCACTCACAAAAAGTACTTTAAAAAAAAAGATAAAACCATATTTGATAGCTGCTGAAAGAGGGAATAATCCAGATACAGACATTATGGCACAACATACCATGCAGTTTCAATCTGCTACACTTGAGTAGCACATCAGTCACAAGGAGCCCATTGTGAAAGGTTTTCTTCTCTTTGTATATTTTTTAGAAGACTCCTGGAGGCAGTGGGAAATACATATATATATATATTTTTTTTGTGAGGGAGAGCAAACAAACCATCTTTGGGATAATCTGAACAGTTGTTGATTGATAATTCTTATATGGATCCTAAAATGGAGATTTCCCAGCTGTGCTTGATGAGACTCGTCATCTCATCTAATGCTGATAGCTCCTGAAAGACTGTTCCAGATCTCATCAGTCCTGAAACACGAGATGAGTGGAGCAGACCAGAGCAAGTGCCCACTTCACAGAGACCCCATTCAGGCATTGGGTATCAGCATTTGCCAGCAGACAGCAGTTGGAGTCAAGTCAGACACAGACAATGACAGATTTAGCATCTTGCTCCAGTTGTAAAGGCAGCCGAGTGCACATGCACAGACTTGTAGTATGAAGAGCATGCCAAGGAGCTGCCAGTGCCTCCCCACTATAAACAGCACCTGTGCTGCCAAATGGTGGTGCCACTCCACCACCAGCCCCTTCCATGGTGCCCCTGATTTATGAAGCTTCCCAGGCTCTGGCCCTGCTTTCTCTGGGGGTGGTAGAATTAAAAATAAAAATCCCTCTTCCCCTTGTCATGTGAGTAATTTGTGTGACCACATGATGCTGAATGCTTTCTCAAGTCAAGCTCTCTGCTCAGTAAATAAATGGCATTTGATTCAAGTTGTGTGACTGAGAGCACACTCTGGTGTGGATCAGCCTCCAGAAGCTGGCTTACCTAAAGCTTAGGTTAAAGGTTCCTCTAGCTTTATCTATCTGCTACTCTGAATTGCTTTCAATCAAATCTTGCAAGTGATGTAGGACTGAGAAGTTGCTCATACCCCTCAAGTGCAAAGACCCTGCCTTTTTCTCGTGTGGCTTTTTTTCTTTTCTGAGATCAAATCAAACTCATCTGCAAACAACAGGTTCTTTTTTCCCATCTTGCCAAAACTAACTTTTTCTCAATATTTTAATGAAACATTAGGGTAGCTTCTATGACCTGTGGTTGCCTGAGATGTTCTGAGCTATTTCCCATATCCATAGAGGTAGTGAACAAGAAAAGGTATTTCTTCCATTCCCTTCCCACACTGAATAAATACCCACCAGAAAAAAAAACCCAAAAAACACTAAAGTTGCCCTTACACCAGCTGAAGCTGTCAATGATATAGGCTGCCCAAGACACTGTATGTGTTGCCTTTTCAGGCCAAAGCATAACTATGAATTTAAAATTTGCCTCTGCACGTGGATTTACTGTGCACTGGAAGTCTTTTAAGACTTCAAATACAGATACAGGCCTCCAGCAGTGAGTTAACCAAGAGCCCAAACCTCTGGTCACTTACAAATAAACTGTAGCTTCAACAAAACTGTAAGAAGAAATACCCTGTGCTAAATGCTGTGTATGTGCTTTGTATTTAACAGTCTCCTAGTGGCATTAAGGAAAAAGTAAGTGGGAAACTGGTTAGAAAATGACAAAATGCCTATTGCTGGGGAACTTGAATTCAACTCTTTTTGCAGTACATTTATAAGTCGGTCTTTGAGTATACTATTGGATACTGTTGTACTTTTTTTCTTTCAGCATGGGCAAAACAATTGGTCTTCTGTTATTCTTCACTCAGAAAAATGATTGTGGTTATTCTGGAACTGAAACTGAAGCTTAGAAATTACATAAGAAATTTCAGCCTAGGCAGTTAAAGACAAAGTGTTAAGCAACTAGAAAGAGAGCCTTATAATGGAAAGTGCTGGATAAACTTAATGAATGTGAATACTGTGGATTTCTTTACTAAAAATTCTGAGAAAATTACAGAGCTTTTTACATTTAATCTGCTTTTTTTTCTTTAGTGTCTCATGTGCTTATTTTGTTCTTGATTATAATATAGAAAAAAATTGTTAATATTGAAAGCATAAGATAAGTATTTCAAGGTTTTAAGAGTCAGCATCTGAAACAGTTATCACAAGGTTATCTTAAATATTACAGTATTTCCCTGATGTGTCAGGGGAGATATGCCCAGAGTCTCTGCTGTACTCAGTAATAACTTCATCTGCAGGAAGGCTGCTGTTTATAAAATATACCAAATCATCTTTAGCCCAGGGACTTCTCATGCAGTCATATGAGAAAGGGGGGAAAATCTGACGACTTTAAAATAGTGACTGTTGCGAGCCTGCAACAAGGTTTTTGCAGGAACAACAGTCTCACAGTTTGGCCTTTACTTTTGGTGTTGTTTCCTATATTTACACCCTGAGTGCCAGGTCTGTCTGCCTATCAGGTCTCCCAGACAGACTGGTCAGGACACCACAGAGCTCACTCGTTTCTTCAGTTTCTAGAGCAGTGCCCTGGCCAAGCAGGAGAGATGGCAGAGCAAGGCAGTCTCCATCCTCGCTACCTGCACAAGAAAACCCTTAGTCAAGCCTTGCATGCAGTGCTTTGGGTTCATTAAGCTGGTTTGAAATAGAAGTAACTATTCTGAGTGATGTGACTTGAATGGTGGAAGCAGTTGGGTAGCAGTTTTGAGCCCCCTTTCACACTATTGCAGACACAGGCTCAGGACAAACTGGTTGAGATGGAAATCAGTAGCTGAGATGGAAATACTTTGGGGTCTAAGCTTTAGATTTTTTTGAAGGAGCAAAAAGTGGTGTTAAAGTAGCATGTGTTACCCTAGCAGCTACTCCCTGACTTTCCTGAGGGAGAGCGAGTAGCTTATTAAGGAGTTTCTCAGTACTGGGTCTTGTCTGTCGATTGAAGAATGTGAATGTAAGGTATCTCTTAAAATCTGGATTTCTGTTGTTTGTGTGCCTTGACATGCTGTTCAAACAGACTCGGGTACATCACCTGAGACTAATTTTTTTTTTTTTTATTATTTTTTTTTAAGAGGGACCTAAGGTTGATGCAGTTTTAAAATAAATAAATGATCAACAAAATTACCATATCTTATTTTATATTAAATTTGACCTTCAAGCCATATCTTTGCATTAATGAACCAGATTAGATAGATGAAATAAATTGCTAAATTTTGGGAAAGTTAAAGCATGAACAATTATTCTGAGATCACCCGCTCCTGCCTATCTACCTTTGTACAAGCCAATTGTACATGTTGCAATGGTTTCACAAACACCTAACTTGCTTTGGCTTTTGTGTGTTGCATGTTTTTTGAGATAATACTCCTGGGCTGAAAATGAATTTAAATCATAGGTACTGTTGATAAATCAGTGATTATTATCCTAAACCTTTTGTTTTTTCCACCCCTCTACCTATGTTTCCCCAGGGGCTGTTGAACCCCACTATTCTATTTTCATCATCAAGCAGAAGTAGCTGTGTAACAATGTGTAACATCTTTCCCAGAACAATCTCCCAGAGAGCCTGTGTGGGTAGGTTAAATATTTTTTTAGTTATTCTTAAGTTCCTGATGGTTGTGTTACTGCCAACTGACTCCTCTCTAAAAATATTTTCAACATATTTTTCAATTCAAGGTTCATTATTTTTAAGTGTCAAAAAAGGTCATGTGTGTTGCATGACAGGATCATATTAACTGGTGTAAAAGAGCAAAAAATTAGTCTTTTTATTAAGAATCCCAGTAAAGTACTTGTTAGACATATTTTTTAAAAAAAGGAAAAAAACATTTTATGGAGAGTGGTAACTCTGTTTACCATCCAGAACACATCTGTGATGAGCTGTCTACATATTGCCTCTCCAAGAAGACAAGGTCCTTGTTTATGGCAACTCCTGTTCAAACATCTGGTGTTTTCAAGATATTTCTGGAGGCAAGTAGCTTTCTTTTCCTGTGCCGAGAAACCATGAGGACCTGAAGAGTTTTCCAGCTATGATCTCTCCCAGTGAAAGCTGTCATCTAGGTTGTTCTGGGCAGATGGAAGATAAAGGGAAACAACTTTTGCCTGTGTGGCATGAAGCCAAATGTAGCAAAACGTGGTGTTATGACCAGTGGAGGAACCACAGATTTACCTCTGCCCTTGCTCTGAAGCTCTATTTTAGACTTGGGGAGGAATTTCTGTATGAACTCTTGCTAATTCCTCTTCCTTCACCATTAATAGTACTCTTCCTGCAGCAGAGTTTCATATTTAAAAAAAATCTGTGAGTACTTCTTTATGGGAGGCCATTTCACAGGTGCAGGTGTTCAGTGTCCCTTGTGTGGGATCTCAATGTCCTTAATTAACTAGAACCATGTCTTAATGCATTATCTAACAGGCAGCAAATAGCATTTTCTCTGAAGGGGCTGTTACATTCAGTCAGCTTGTATGTAATGAGCAAGGTGGCTATTAGCTTAGGATTCTGTTTTTTGCTCTGTGTTGATGAATACAAACTGCTTGCATTCCTCAGGAATATGCAATTATTTGGGAATTTAATATTGTTTCTATAAGGAGCTGCTGTAAAACCTGGAGATGACAATCTATGGAGTCAGTTTTTTACCAGTCAGGCCAGGAATGGGGAAATGAGTCAGCAAAATAAAATGAAGAAAAGGAGAAGGCAGATTGGAGCAATAACAATACCTCCTCTTGGTGCAAATAGTTTTATGAGGACTGCTGTCCAAACTTGGTCTCTGCCCAACTTCATCTGTGTATTGCTTTTATAATAATGAAAAACAAAAGCTAGACTTTAAATCAAGAAAATATACTAATTCACAATATTTCATAAGTCTAAGTTTGTGTTTAACTTATTCAGAAGGGCTGAAACATACTCTTACACTTAAACATCTAAGCTGTGCTCTCAATTGGAATAATGTTAAGCCTATAATGAACTGTTTTCACTAATTGCATAGTTGGTTGTTGTTCCAGGCTATGTAACAAGATCATTAAAGTTATCTAGAGCATACAGTTGATCATACTTACCCTTTTCAGTGAGCAAACCAGTATTATATGCCAAATAAGACAGAAATAAGTTTGACAGGAAGAAATAATTCCACCTTCTACTTGTGAAATATTATGAAAAAAATCCATAAACTCTTATATTTCACAAGTCAGAGTACCATGCTCTACCTTGTTAAATTTGGTGTAGAGGTCACTTCCAGCATGCAAAGTGACTTCTGAGCTGTGACCAATACAAAGAAGGACCATGTAATTCTTGTATAAGAAGCTCCTGTTTACCTATCCAAACTGAGGTAGGAAAATTGCCTCACCCTGCCTCACTTTTGGATACTGCCTGTGTAATATAGAATTCATCACCACTGTTTTCAAGATTTTAAAATAACATACATTGCGGTTACAGCAAGAAGTAGATTGTTAGATCTTGGCTTTGTTTTACTTTCACCTAAAGCCAAATCACAGATCTCTAAGAACAGACACATATGTGTGTGTGTATGCAGAGAAGGGCTTGAATCCCTCATTTGTTAGTGTTCTGTCCTTATTGATTCTGTCTATGATTTTTATGAGGAAGCAACATGACAAAAAGTGGATAAAGTTTCACTGTATGAACTCAAGGTGTCTGTGAAGACTATAGTTGTGCCTTGTCTTTATTTGTATACTAATGCAAAGTAACCCCAACTAACAGACTTGCAGGTTCATTTTGTTGTGACTCCCAAAAAGGTTACCTTCTTGCCTACTGCATAATCTCAGAGTCTGAAGCTGCAGATATCTCAGACCTAAACCACTATTGACCGAGAGCCTAACACAGTGCTGTGTGGTGGGCATGGTTTGCTATGGGCATGCTGTGAGGGAAGTTTGGGAAGCTTCCCCACCCTGCCTCATCTGGTGGGATCTCCAGCCTCGTCACTACTCATATTTGCAGTTCACAATTACTATTTCAGAAATGTAATTTTAGAAAATGTGACATATAATCAGGAATCAAAGTGAATTTTGGAATGCATCGCCATCCTGCACAGATAGGAGAAGATGCATTTTAAGCAAAAAAGCTTTAAAGAAAACCCCAAACATAACAGTCGTTTTATTTTTATATCTGTCCCTGTATGTATATGCAGTGTATGTGGTGGTATCTCTATGTATAAATGCATGTATATGCTTTTTATACATATAGAAGTATGTGTGTATGTATTTTTACGTGAACATCTGAGAAAGAACAGATCTGGAAGGGGAAGGAGGCAGAAAGTGATCAAAGATCAAGAAACTCTTTTCAAGGATTGTTTGCAGTTTTCCATTTTGGCTGTTTGATATTAGCTTTGCTAATAAATTTATGCCTCTCAACTTTTAGATGACAACTCAGTGATTAATGTGGGAAAACCATTAAGGAATAGAATATGGGCTCTCCAGGAAACAGATTTAAGTTCATCCATGTGTGCTAAAAGATTATGTAACTAAATATTCCTATTAAGAAGGGTATTTATTCTCATGATTTGAGGGGGACCTATCCCCATCCCAATCCATTTTTCATTTCTGTGTAAAATTAGAGGTTTTAAATGCTAAGTAAAAGGAAACATTCAAGGAAAAGAAAGAGAAGGAAAGAGCCCAAAGGAGCCTGGATGAGTGCTTTCCTAATTTTCCTTATCTACTCTCAGCGGTTGTAGGTGTATTGCTTTGTTATCAAGTACCACTTTACAGCTTATTAACACCATTTCAGATATTGGCATTGCTGATATTGGCATAGTCCAGAACAGTCTGTGAGGGGATGGTTTTTATTTTAGTGTTTCCCATAGCATTTACATTACTTAAACTACAATGCATATGTGTAGAACACCTTATTCCACCAATGGGGGAATGATGTTTGACATCATCAATATTGACAGTGCCTGTGGAGTCAGCTTGAAGTGATTTTGGGGAATTTATCTTGCAGTGATAATAATCCACAGATTAATAGGAAAAGAAAGTTAAAGAGGGGATGTTACCAGGTACCTAGAGGGCAACTTCAGCTGGAAGAGTTATCATTACCTATGAGACAAGAGTCCAAAAGATGGTAAATCAGCATCTTGTCCATCAAATATTTTAGCCCAGTGTTTGATGATAGTAAAAAACCTGTTCATGTGTGATTTCTGAAACAGAAAGATAGATCCTAGAGGCAAATAAAAGGTACACTTGTTCACTGATAGCTGGATCACTATTGTAGAGAAGGTGAATTGGAGGAAGACGCACACTTTCACTTAGTTCTGCTCTGGACTGAAGGGACTTCTCAGTGCTGTTGTCTTAGCATTGTGAACCTGTTTGTGATAGGCTATGTAGACTGTCAGTGGAGACCTCATTGGTAATATAAAATAGCCATGTATATAGGAAAAGCAATTTTAAACTGGTAATATTGCATTACTAGTGTTTGCTAGCCTTGACATAGAAATGGATGTATGCAGGTTTGAATCTTTGTGTGGGTGGTTGAGGTTCTTGTCTTCTGAATATGAAAATTCTGAAAATTCTCTTTAGTTTAAAAACATTTAAAGCAGTCACAAAAATGTGAATGTTTTCAAGAAACGACACTCCAAAATGGTATCCATATGAATTACAGCTCAAACAGTATCAAAGTCTTCTAATCTTGATGCTATTTTTATTAATGGTTAATGTATTTTTTTCTGTGAATCTGAATGAAAATATTACCTCAGTCAAGGAAATACGAAGTCTAACTGAAGATATTTCAAGCAGCCTTTTGCAGATATTCTTAATCTTGCAGTAAGCAAGACAAAGCTATTGGGGTTGGCAGGAACAATTTTAGGTAAATTGCAGATTGATGAAGTGCTTAAATTTCTATTCCTTAATGTGCCTTAAGATTACGCCAGCAGGTCACGCAGTCAGCTTTCACTTCTAGTAGAAATAAAAGAGAAGGAAAAAAGAATTAGAAGATCAAACTGCAGTCAGATCTAGAAGGTAATGTCAAAAGGCTTGTTAATTTAGATTTCTCTGAAATGGCTCACCGTCTTCTCAAAAATTATTTTTGAGAAGGAAACAAAGGACAATGCAATGACTTTTGAAGTCAGAGTGCCTTTTTTTTTCTTGTAATAAAGTCTGACAGCCTGCATTTGATCTCTGAAACAATCTACAATCTTGTATAGCTTTGATGGCTAACATAATGGATGCGTTGTTATTTTCTGTGTACATTGAAAGTGGGTCTTAAGCAGCCTAGTTAGTATGGGTGCTAAAGCCGCCTTACCTTGCATGGAAATAAGGGCTGATGAAGAGAAGACACACCTTCATTTATGTCTTGTGTCTTCAGGAGTGAAAATCTGCTGTGGAGAATCACAGGCTGCAGCGCTCTGTAGTTCTGCCTCCTTTTGTCATAGATGTGTGCTTTTACAGGATTAACACAAGTAGGCTATGTTTATGCCTCTCAGTTTGTATAAGCTTTATCTTGCTGTGTCACGTTTCTGGAGAGCCTACTGGTGCTTGCCAGCAAACACTTCATCAGTGCAGGAGCAAGATGACAAAATCCTCTTTCTCTTGGTGGAGCACTGTGGCAAGTGCTGGCAGACAGACACAGTAAATGTGCTTGGAGAGAGATGCTTCTCCTTGCTGGGCTGCCTTAGAAGAACAAGTGCTTTATAAGAGAAACAAAGCCCAAATGTAGGCTTGACATTGCAATTTGATAAACATTGTTTCTGAAACAAAGGGATGGAAGTTTATAGCTTCATGGCATGTACTGGAAGGAATGTGCTCAAAAGCCCTGCAATGGGTTCATATAAACATTCTGATTTAATTACAGAAGTTAGCCACCGGTATCTTCAGTTATTTTAATTTAGGAGGCAAAATTTTTGCCTTGTCTTATTTATGAGAGCATTTTGAAAGCATGGTTATTCTCTGGAAGCACAAAGTAGAGAAAGGCTGGGAAATGAGGTCAAATACAGCTCATCTGCCCTTGGCAGTGACTGGCTTAAGTGCCTGAATGTGCGAATACACCACTATCTTCCTGGTGGTAGGGTGCTGCTATTATACAGTGGTAAAATACAACCAAAGCAAATGTGATGGCAAAATGTTCATGGGCTTAAGGCTGTATGAAGAGTTATATAAAACTTTGATTTTGAACTGCCATTTTCTGAGAGGGATAAATGAGATCACTACCCTAAAATGATTTGCTTGTGAGTATGTTAGGCTCAAGTATAGAAAAACTATGCACTGAAGTTCAGGACTTCTTGGAGGCCTTAGTTTTCAAAAGAATATGTTTACAGTGCAACTAGTCTAAGGAGAAATAAATGTACCTGGAAAGTATAGAAAGGAGACATAGACTGAAGCTCCAGGAACAGTCGTGACTGTATATGCTAGGATATTGATGCTCAATCTGTTCTTCTAGAAACTCCTCATTTTTGGAGAATGCCATAGCAATTTTAGCATTTGCTATCAATAGTAGTAGTGTACACCAACACCTCTCTCCTTTTCAGAATAAAGAATACTGTGCATATGAAGATACACATGCAGCCTTGTGATAAATGCCAATGTTTTATGAATATCCATGAAGGATTTTACAGTAATTGGGATGCTTCTGGCTAACATATTCCTTAGACTTAGCCTTGGCTGACTTTCCAACAACTCCCAGCATGTCCCCGTTCTCACCTTGACCCAGCAGCCCTGGAGTGGTTGTTGCTGATACTGACAGCTTGTGCTGATTCAAGGTGTTTTGATCCCCACTGATACTATAGAGACAGCACCTTTGAGGGACAGCCTGCTGCAGAAAAGCTCTGCTGTGGACCAGCCAGCCATCAAGTCCAGCCTTGGCAATCATAAAGAGCCCTGCAACTGTAGGCCTGCAGTTTAGCCATCAGTACTGAGAGAAGAGAGTATGTTTTTATGAGCTACTGAGTTTTCTGTGCTACCAAGACTATTGGTCTAGTTGAAATATTTCAGAAGATCATCCCCTGGAAACTGGCAGCTTTTGTGCTTAAGTGGGTTCAGGTACCAGTGAAGCCTAAACTGAAGCCTCTGGGTTTATCTTTGCAGTTGTACTCACCTTCACCACCGAAAGAATCTCATGTCCAACCCTATGCCAGGGAAAACCAGTGTAGTCACAGATGCTGGGGAGGAGCAAGCACAATCCTGTCTTGAGAACTGGCTTTAGCAAAGTCCCATTTGTCTTTCTGGACAGCATTGAAGGCTGGCTTGCCTTGGGTTGGCTTTGATCCGTTTTAGTTGTGAACACTACTTTTCATGTGCTGTTAATTCTTGCTCCAGTTGTTCCTAAGCTTTATAGTCTTATGTTTTTCACATTTTCCAATTAGTTTGTAAGGCCATTGGATGGCCTGAGGTATTTAGCAGTGCAAAATAAAAAAGATCAATAAAATGGTGGTCATTACATTTATTGTTCATTAAAATTTCAGTATTTGTATGATTTTCAAGAAGTTGAATTTCAGCTGAAAGAAGTACCTTCACTTCTTTAGCCCTCAGGCAGCTGCTAGCTTGGTTACATTTGATCCTGAATCATTGGGCTTGCCTTCACCTACTGTATGAGCAGGAGTAATGACAGGTCTTTGAAGGACAATTCATGTAGGTGCTATAGATCTCAAAATCAATGGAGTGCTGCAAAAAATAATGGCAACCATAAATGTCATTATAAGGGAGGGCAATAATGTCAACTAATGGGTAGGAGACATGACTGTCTGAAATCATATCGAATTGAGGTGCCTTGTAGAGTGAGTGAGCAGTGATACTTCATTTATCTTATAGGAGTAGTCTTGGTATATTATGGCGCCTTGGATAAGGGATACATTCATAATCATACATAGTTTTCTCTTTGGTGTGTTCATGTAACATGGGTGAATTTATGAAACAGTACAGGGTTCTGTCTTTTACTATGTTAGAACAGACTGAATAAAATGGATTTGGTGATGGCAAAATATTACCTGTGGTACATGGTAGGTTCTTGCTGTTGAAAGGTTTCAGTCTTTCTGCTCTGACTGCCCTTGCTGCCTTCCCCTGGTTTCCCCAGGAAGCTGTAGGTTCAGAAGACATAGCCTATGCATAGTCTGTGCTGGGGCAGTGTTTGGACAGGAATCTGCCTGTGTTGATGTGTCTGTTACTCCAGGAAGGAAGTGCTCCAGGGCACTCGTGGCACCCAGAGTGGCAGCTTGGGAGGTGCCCTCTTGGGAGAGAGCCCTGATGAGTAAGGCAATGGGATATTCTGCAGTAGGAAGCAAATCCCCCCTTTCAGTACCTCATTTTCAAAGGTGGAGTACTTAATTGAAGTGTTTGTCTCCTACCTGGTTTTCAGTTAGGATTTCTAATTCTAACAGCCACCATCTGATATGCTTAAAATAGATCGTCTGTCTACTGGGGTTCATCTCGAAATTTTAATTCCAGTCTACTCCACAAAATCCTGTATCTTGGACATCAGCCAGATTCTTTTCTTGTTCTTTT
This sequence comes from Antrostomus carolinensis, assembly GCF_000700745.2. Classification (NCBI taxonomy): domain Eukaryota; kingdom Metazoa; phylum Chordata; class Aves; order Caprimulgiformes; family Caprimulgidae; genus Antrostomus; species Antrostomus carolinensis. The sequence continues at coordinate 18,436 of NW_010315211.1, forward strand.
GGATTTTGGGATGTGTCTGAATTCCATCAAGGACTGTGCTATTAGACCACGTCTTTATATCAGAATGTCTAATTTTTTCCTTGCTATAGAAGAATATTTGGCAAAAGCACAGGGGGGAAAAAAAGAAAAACAAACCCACACACATACAAAAAAAAATACAAAGGAAAGAAATTAAACAAGATTTTTTTTTCATAGAGGAACTCTATCCTCCAGTAAGTATAACTGGTCACTTATTAAAAGGTATGTGGACTTTACTTAAAGATTTGCTGTGAAATTCTCCTTGCTCTCCTGTTAGGTGGTATGCTATTAAGTGGCTTCAGTTGAGTATTAAAAAAAAAAAGCATTAGAGGGAAGATTTTCTGTTATAATGTAAGCTTCAAATCAGCAGCATCAGAGATGAAACTAGATTAATATAAATCCTTCAAGGGATGAAACACATTTGCAGATTAACCCTGACCTCTGCTTAAAAACTTCCCAAACCCTCTTTTCTGTATTGATTTATCTAAACAGGGCTGCCTGGCTGCACACAATAAAATACTTCCTCTGCAGGGCAATTAGCAGGCACCTGGATAGGATTCAGACTTTTGTCAGGCACAGAAAATCCCATTAGATGTTACTACAGGTGGTTGCTGCATGTTTGCTAGCAATATGAATATTGCATTTGGAAACTTAGAATAGAAGGTATGAAAAACCTGACAGCTATAAAACTTGTATTTGAAATGTAAGATTTTATTGACTGCTACTATCTTTGAGATGGAGAAAAGGAGGAATCTTGCACTCTTTAGGGATGATTGATTGTTGAAAAGTGACTTACAGAGTGCTCCACATGATTGTATTACCTCAGACAACAGGTTAAACAGGAAAGAGAGGCGTCTGAATTTAAAGACACTAAACATCATTTTATTGCAAATGAGAAAAATCAGTGCAAGTATGACAAGGATATGTCCATTTATATTCTAGACCAAACTTAAAGGTTGTCTTATAAATTATTAATTTCCAGGCTAGTTGTGTGCCACTCTGAATGTTGTCCAGCTCATGCTAAATTTAATGCTGAGTCCATTCTGAAGCTGTTCCATGTCCACCCACCCCAGAAATTTAATGTTGCAGTAGAAAAAAATGAGATAGAATCAACCTGCTCACTACCGTATGTTGAGTTGCATCTGTCTTACACCCAGTGGGACTTTAATAAGGAAGGTCACTAGATTTTTTTTTAATGTTAGGAAGTTTCTTATGAATTGAGGATAAAATTCTGCCTCCATTGAGGCAGAAAGAAAAAATTGTCTTGCTTTTTGTGGAGCTAGCATTTTTCTTGAACTTTTCCACATGTCTACATTTAGGTTATGCCCCAAAGCACATAGAGAACAGATGGGAAAATAATTCAACCTGCCTGTATCTCAAGTTTCAGATCTATACAACTGGGTGGCTAATACATCAGGTATATTAAGATGGTAAGTTAAAATCTTTGACAGCTTTGAACTGATGTATAAACAATATGAAGTTATTAGTCATTGTATTAATAAAGCTTTTTAAACATACAATGGTATTGTATTATTGACCATAAACATGCCCTTTAACTCAGAGTTAAACTCAGAGTTTATCAAGTAAACATTGTTGAGGCATGATCCCTGGTGCTCAGATAGTGGAAGATCCTGTTATTGAAATATAATGAGGATCCAGGTGACTGCAGTAGTGGATCACATTAGCTGCAAAGCCTAGCTACTTTTTAAATGCTTGTAGCTGAACAGGAGTTAGGATTAGAAGAAATCCAGTGTGCCATGTAGTTTGCAATAAATGTTAAAATCTTTTACACTGTTTTATTACTGTTAAGTTTTCAATATAATCTATTTAGAACTTTTGAGAAGATACTGTTTCTATGCATCTATCGAAACCCCAATATTTTTATACTTTGAACTTTCTATTAGCCAAAGTATTGTGATACTTACTATAGTCTTATCACTTTTATGAAAAGAAAATCTGTAACATCCTCAAACCTGCAGACAGCTTAGATTGCCTTAAAAAAAATCAGTTAAAATAATAGCAGTTAAATGTAGGAAAGACATACTAGATCATGCCTCTGTCTTGCAAGGCGTACATTCTTGATAGAGGATAGACATTAAAACTGAAATGACACTTGCTGTTCGACTATAGACAGTCTCTCTGGGAGAAACTGAAATACTATTTGTTCTATTAAAAAGTCTATAAAAACCAAAGTACTTTATTGCTTTTAAAATCATTAAAATTTTACAGATGTTGAAATATATGCTAGGTGTTTATATTACAAAAGTATAGCATATTCTACTGTAAATTAAAAAATTAAAAAATTGCCCAAAAACAATTAAAAAGGGCTTCAAGTC
>NW_010315212.1:0-1154 GCF_000700745.2 Antrostomus carolinensis
GGTTCCAGAACAGGAGGATGAAATGGAAAAAGGAAAACAACAAAGACAAGTTTCCCAGCAGCAAATGCGAGCAGGAAGAACTGGAAAAACAGAAAATGGAAAGAGCCCAGGAGGTGGACGAGGAAGGGGAAGCACAGAAGGCAGACAAGAAATAAAAGGATTTTTAAGGACTGAAAGGCAAGCGCTGCTGGGGTGGAAGAACCCCTGAGCCCCACGTTAATGGCAGTTAATGTAAGGGAGGGGGGGGGAAAAAAAAAAACCCTTTTATTGCTGTAAAACAATATAGCTGTAAGCACCACTTTCCTGATGATCCTTTGATACAATGAACAGTATGCAGAAGTGGTCGGGAGGTCTCTCCTGCCTTTTGCCAGTTATTAACTAGTGGTAGTGTAACGCAATAGCTTATGTAAAACATGACTGTGAAATTTTCTCTCTCTCTCTCTCTGTCTTTCTCTCTGTCTCTCTCTTCTTTCCTGGGGGTGGGGGGGGTGGGTTGGTTTAAAATAGCTTTCAGTGCTATAGGAGTTACGTGAAATTACATTTGTGCACTTTTTTTTTCTTTTTAATTATTATTTTCCACCTTTTTAATTTTTTTTGGGTTGTGGTTTATCTGTATGTACTGGAGGTAGCTATTGAAACAAACATCCCAACAACATGAAACTGCCTATTTATGCTATAGTTATCTCTCTCTTTCTCTCTCTCTCTCTTTCCTTACTTCTGTTCTTTTCTTTGGTTCGGGATTTTCTTTTTTTTTTTTTTTTTTTTTTAAAATTTTTAAATTTTTTTTCAAAAAAAAAAAGGGAAAAAAAAAGAAAAAAAAAAGACAAGTAAAAAAAGCGTTTTTCTCTCCTTTAGTTAGCATGCGCACAGTGAAGCAAGTTGTAAAGTGATCTTTAGGTTAACTGTGAAAAAGAATGTATACTGTATACGTGAATTACTTTATTGGGGGAACTAATGATATATTTTGTTGTTCTTTCATCACTTTGTTCTATTGTCTAAACCTGGAAGCGGCGGAAGAAAGTTACAATAAAGTTTACAAGCGAGAATTCCGTGACATCATTCTTTTACCCTGCTCCATTTCCTCCAGGACCACTTTGATAGAAAGGAAATAAAAGTCAATTGTGTGGGAGCTGCAGCTCTGGCCATCAAAGCCG
>NW_010315214.1:0-292 GCF_000700745.2 Antrostomus carolinensis
GGTGGGATGGAGAGTCTGGCCGAGGCGGTGGCAGCTTTCCTGAGCCCGAGGGGTGTCGAGCTGCACTGCCACACACCCCTGTGCCACCTGCACCGCCACCACGATGGCCGCTGGCAGGTAGGGCTGTGGGACAAGGGACACCAGGACACCTGCGTCACTGTCCCAGTGCCCCCCAAGTCCCCTTCCCAGTGCCCCCTAGGTCACCGTCCCAGTGCCCCCTGGCTCCCCTTAATGCCCCCTGAGTCACCGTCCCAGTGCCCCGAGTCCACCTCCCAGTGCCCCCTGGGTCCCC
>NW_010315214.1:388-665 GCF_000700745.2 Antrostomus carolinensis
GCCTGCTGCCCCCCCTTAGTGCCCCCTGGGTCCCCTTCCTTGTGCCCCCTGGGTCCCCTTCTCGGTGCCACCTAGGTCACCTTCCCAGTGCCCCCCGAGTCCCCTTCTCACTGCCCCCCTGGTCCCCTTCCCAGTGCCCCCTGGGTCACCTTCCCAGTGCCCCGAGTCCCCTTCTCACTGCCCCCCGGGTCCCCTTCCCAGTGCCCCCTAGTTCCCCTTCCCAGTGCCCCCTGGGTCCCCTTCTCAGTGTCCGCTGAGTCCCCTTCCCAGTGCCCCG
>NW_010315215.1:0-12665 GCF_000700745.2 Antrostomus carolinensis
CAACCCAATCTATTCTATGAATCTATGATTCTATTGTGGGGGCAAACTCTGCACAGTCATGAATGTCCTTCACTAAATTTCAAAGTAATATATTCTGTGGTGCAATTGAAAATAATTTGATACAAAAAGTGCTGGTGATTGTTCTAGAAGTGTTCTACCAATGCTGTGTTCCTCAGCCTACTACTCTCATTTCATTCATCAGGCATTTTGCTCAGTATCTTCTCTCCCCCACCCCACCATTAATGTCCATATACCAAGCTCTCGTTGGGCATGTCTATCAAAAGAGGCTAAAACTGCACACCCCAAAGGCAAGGGTGCTAAACTGCCAGTTACACAGAGGAGTAAGGGTATTTCACAGGTTTTCTTTAGCATGTCAGGCATAATTTCAGATTCCATGACAAGCTGACCTTCTTCAGAGACTCCTACTATTTGACATCAGAGGGTATTTTACTGTATGTGGAAGGCGGGTGCCATTTTCATGCTAGACACAGCCTCCTGCTCCACCGCTTCAGCAGTCTGTAACTGCATTGTGTAGTATGGCTGGAGACCACTGACTTACCAAGATGCTCTCTTCTGCTGCCAGGTCTATACTTCGCAGTTTGTCCCTCTTAGGATCCAGATTCCTTTTAAGAGTAGAGGATAACTTGGTACTTCCCATCGGTCACAAAGTCAGGTCTTCCTATTTTCACCTGGAGGCCTTTCCCACCTTAGCAAGTCCTACCTTGAGACATTTTGAGAGCACTCAGTGCAAACAGACGTGCTTTGCATATCTTACCTGCTGTCAATGCCTATTTTTTCATCACAGAGGGAAATCCTTTTCTCCCTCTGATCCCAAACCTTTTGGGAATTATACTTGCATGCTGTCTTACCATTCTGGAGTCTATCATAGCAGATATCTGTGATCCAGTTTGCCTTTGGTTCAATTCCTCAATGCTTGCTAGACATTCCTCAAAGTTCAGTTAAAAATCTACATGTCATTGCTGCATGAGACTATAAAGCCAGCGCCAGCACATTAAAAGCGCAGTGTTTTACTAAGGAGACTTCTTGTACCAAAATAGAACAGCAAATGGTTTCCCAGCCTGGACCTGTGTAAAATTAATAGTAATTGTCAAAAACATGCTGCTGGTGGTCCAGGATGGACATGACTTGTGGTTCTTGACACTTAGGACACCTATGAAAAGCAGCCTAGGTGAAAAGCCATGATTATTGAAAGCATTTTAAGTTCACCTAAGACAGGAAGGTAATTTTGTCCCTGCCCTTAAATTTGTTTGTTTGGTTTTTCCTCCTAGGCTTTGCTAACTAATGACTATGCAGCAGTCTGGGAAGTACCTTGGGAGACACAGTCCATTGCCTTGCAATTTTTACATTATGTTTTCAGCTTCCTGGGGCATTTTTACAGAATGCTGAGCAGTCCATCTTGTTTGAAGAGACTGACAGTTAATGCAACTAGAGTATAAAAAGTCTTTATCAAGTTATTAAAGCTGCTTCTTGTTTACGTGAATTCCATCTGGAGAAAATGCCTTAGATAAACCAAGTGCTGTCCCATTCTTCAGGTTTGCCTGCCCTCTGCTGCCCTCTCAGGCAACTTCATGGGATGCAGAAGAATTTAAAACTGTTACAGCTGTTCCATTATGCATTTCATGGAGACTTTCATAACATGCAAAAATATAAATGTAAAATATATCTGGAAATTAGAACGTACCTTGACATAGTGTTGCTTCTGGAGCTACAGATTCAGATTAAATTCTTAGTGTGGTAAAAGTTACAATATGTAATTTTGACAGATACAAAAGTTGCACATATGCAGATGACTAATCTTAATTAGGGATTAAATTACACTCCATAAATGTGTACTTCGGAGTGTTGCATGTTTGCTGGGCAAGGAGTTTGTGTTCTGCTTTCTTTCAGGAAGGCTTTTCATTAATTGATTCCCACAAGTGGCTAAAGATAGTAAGAAGAGCAGACTGCCTGCTGCTTCGTGCACAGTCAAAGGTAAGTTGAGTTGCTTTTAATATTTCTAGTAGCTAACAGTTCTGTATAAGATTACTTAATATTGGATAAATTAAACCAGAAGTTCTGAGATACCACAAATTGTCAATATAAATTAAAATATTTTTTTTACTCTAGATCTTAAACAAGAATGGATTGAATCATCTTAATGTCTTTTGTAACTGTAATATTCAGGTCTTTTAGACTGCTTTCTGAGAGTTAGCTACTAAAACAGCTAGACCCATATTTATTTTAGAATCCGCCACAGCTAACAATTAAAAAGATGAAGCGATTGTCTTACACATACAGACGCAAGCTACTTATGAATCATACTTCATTTTGGCAAACAAAGTATCAACACAAACACTTATTTAGCCATTTTGTGGCCCCTGACACCTGGCACAGTAGTGGCAGGCTGGTGCTTCAGGTATTTGGTATTCAAGGCAATGGAAGGGACCTAGGTTTCTGATTATTCCCTCAGATCTCACAAAAAGCATTTGGTTAGCCTTGAAGTAATTGAACAGCACTTGCTTGTGACCAACTTATGTATAAATGTCACTTTTCTTGGTTATTAGATGAACTCCAAGAAGTTTCTTTTTAATCTACACTGAGAACTCATCAGATTTTTCAGAAACAAAGCCTGTTTGAAAATGAAACCACCTCTCCCTTCTCCCTTGATGCTTTGTTGTTTCAGCAGAAACAGCTGCCTGTCATTTAACTCCCTCTACTTGACAAGAGAATTCATCTTCAAGAAACATAAATTCTGGAAAGAGAGGATGAGCCCTTTGTTCAGTTTTAACTCTTTGCTCCATTCACAGAATTATTATGGCATAACAATCTCAAGCATTTGGAGTTGTTCAGGCATTCTCCCCTGGTAGGAGATCTTGTGGGAGATACAGACTGGGTTATTGTAGTTGCAGATAATAGCAGTATCCAGAATAGCTGAAAACTGTAAAAACTCCTGTTGAATTGCATTTCAATCTTTTATCTGATTGCTTTTATGAAAGACAAACATTTCTTTATAGGATGTTACAAACCAAACAATATAGTTTGCAGAGGGGAGAATGCCTTGCTAATTGCAAGATAAAAGCAGATGTGAGGCATAATAAACATTGTTTAAATTATAAGGACTCATCTTGTTTCAGAATAAGCCTAGTCTAATGGTGGCACTAGAAACTGCATGATTAAGTATCTTAAACTGTTTTAAATTCATGGGTTATGCTCGCCTGAAACCAAAACACCTCTGCTCTCTGATTTTTGTCAGATTCTTACACAATGTGAAGCATCACTGAAGAAGACTATCGAGCTGTTGCAGTAATTAGTTCTGATGAATCAGTAGATCATCAGTACCCTTTACAGTTGGTAGAACCAGTTCCCCAGCAGAGCATTAAGGGATTCTGCTGCATCTCACAAAAACCAAAATCAACATCACAATCGCTTTGAGGCTTGAATAAAATTCTAAGGGACAGGTCAGAAAAGGAGGAATATTTAACATAGTCATAAATTAATTCAGTGTATCTAAAGGTTTACGTACCATAAATTCACATTACTTAAACTGGATGTAGTGGCACTGTAGTGGTCCTACCATACAGTTCCTCTACTTTATATCCTAAATCATAGCTGAAGTGATCCCTTAAGTGCTGTCACTGTACATAACTAAACATCAAAAATACTTTAAAATAATGCAGGAAGCCAGCCACACTGTGTAAGGGGTCATGTCTCAACCCTGCTAGACCTAAGTAAAGAAAGAGTTAAGGAGAAACCATTTAAGCAGAGGATATATTTTTCACAACCCAGTTCCTCTGAGTGCACAAGGCAACTAAGGGGTATGTGTAACTAATTATCATTTATCATTTCCAATATACTTTGTGCTCCTTGTTCTCAGTCTTGAATTTCCTTACTTTACTGTTTTCAGTTATTTTCTTTCTTTCCTGTGCTTGTTTTTTTGCTGAATGTTACCTGCTTTGCAATTGTGGAATATTTCATGGCAAAGAAACATGGAGGTTTATCACTGAGATCAGGTATTTCAGAAGAAACTGAGTGAACATTAACTTATTGGGTTTTGTTAATTCATTGATATTGCATTTATAGCAAAACATAACTCATTTCTTAAGAAATATTTTAATAGGGCATTGTGGACATTCTTAATATTCTTGTAGAAAGTCGTTTCCCTTCCTACTCTTTTCATTGAGTTTACCTCTCACCCCAGCATGGGAAGAGGTGCAAATTCAATGATCCAAGTGACCTCAAGGTTCTTTAATACTTCAGCTCTTGTATGGTTCAGGTGTCACTGCCTAGTACTTAGTTTAAACTAAAACCTGACATGCATCTTAGCTGAATTAGAACACTCTCTCCCTTTCTATAAAGGAAAAATATTTAATTTACAGTCTATTGTTGTTTATAAACTACTTATAAACTCAAGTGTGTAACATGCCTTGTGAAAAAGCGGAGAGCAATACAAATAGCTCAGACTGAAAAGTGATGTAGAGATTGTAGGGGTAACTAAAACAAGTGTTCTTTGAAAATCTCCAAAAGGATTTAAATTAAGATGCAAGTTACCTTTCTGTCATTTTAACGAGAACTTACCTGTCTGGCATATGCACAAATCTGTTCTCGGTTACATGAAGCTGCCCCAGTTAAGTTGACGTCTTAGTTAATTAGAGGAAATGTAACTGGGCACTGGTAAAATGAGTGCTACAGTTTAAATTATTCTGATATTTTTCCCTTTAAAAGGCACTGAGACAAGTTTATTTATGCTTACAATGTCTTTAAAAATCATTTTATGCAATACAAGCATCTTAAAATAACATGCATGTAAACATACAGGCTGCCGTGAAGAGCTGGCTCATCTTTGAGACAAAAATCTTTGAAGTGAAAGATGTCCTTGTATTTGTGTAATCAGCAGTCTAGCAGTGTGTCTAGTCATTAAAAAAACGGGTTTGATGTTGAAGTCTCAGAAAGATGAAGACTCAAGTAAGCTCAAGTCGGCCCAAGGAAAACTTGCTTCTTTTCTAGTACTTTAACTGTGTTTTAAATTTGAAATTTCAAGATCAAACTGAAAGTGCCGTTAATTCACTCCCTAAATGAAAACACTCAATATGTGTCAGCCTTACATCAGTAAGCTTAGGACGAGCTTATCATGCACAACAGACTCCTCACCCCTCCTTTTTCAGGGCAGTTTGCTGGACCTCATGTACTTAAAAAAAGTATCTATTATTGTACAGCCTGACAACCTATACTGAGGGGTCAGTTCTATCCACATTTTTTATTTTTATTACTATTTCACTATTTAAAGTAATGCATTTGACTTTCTTGCACTCCTTTTCAGTGTCAAAGTGAATTGGTATGTTTAGCTACGCACAGGCACACCAGGTAGGTAGGTAAGGCTGGATTTGATGCAGACAGTAACATAAATCCTAAATGCAATCTAGAGTTCCCATGAATTTTAGTTTACATTCCAAAGCTGCCTTCTGCTTACTTCAGTGTAATTTTTTGTCACAAATAACTGTTCAGAGCTGGCATATCCTTATAGGATACTAGTTGCAGCAACAAGAAAAACTTAATTTCCCTGCTAGAAGTGTAAAAACTCTGTTGTCATGGCAAGGTTTGTTCACTTGGCTAGACTTCCAATTAGTAGACAAGTGGCCCTGCTCACTTACCATTTTCTTGGGTTTTTTTAACTGATTTTCAAACTGGGAATCGTGCTCTTCTAGTTTAGCTGCTGGGAAAAATGAAGGTAAAACAGGGAAAACTTGTTTCTTTGCTTTTAAGTTGGTGTAGTGATCCAAAAATGTATGGCCTGCTTCCTAACTTTAACAAACAGGAATTTAATTAAATCAAATTAGTTTGAGGGGGATCACAGTTAATTTCATTTCTCTTTGGTTTTTGAGCAGAATGAATGCCGCATGTTTCGTGTTCAGTTTGGTGGAGATTCAAAAGAACAGATGCTGGAACACTGCTGCAGTTGTGTTCAGAAACTGGTGGAGTACATACCGGTTCAAGTAACTGATGAACAAAGCCAGCAGCTCTATCACAGTCTCAGTCAGATGGCTAATGGTGAAAATCAAGTGAAGGACACTCAAAATGCAGCAGTGCTACATGGAGTAAGTAAGCAAGAGCATATAGACAGAAAATAGAAAAATTATTAATCAACTGTTAGTGTTAGAGCTGTACATGACAAATTTTTTACTTCTGCAGAAAGTTTCTTGCAACTCTGAGACCATCTATATGAAATACAGTTTGGGAAACCCAGTTAGTGAACAGGGCTAGAGTTACGCAGGAAGTCAGCTGCTGATGCTGGCTATCATCTTCCCAGTTTCTTAGCAGACCTCAAAGAAAAGTGAACAGAAAAGTGCTCAAAAAAGCAGTTCTAGCTCCTCAAGCTTATTGTAACATATCTCAGAGCAATCAGATGCTTTCATTTTGGCCTGCAAGAGGTCACTAATATCCAAAATTAATATACATACTTCATATGATCATAGGAAGAATATTACTAAGTGTATGGAATGAGATTTATAGGTGAAAAAAGCTTTGCTCTGGGATTTTAATTTTTCCTTAGCTAAGGAGCCTGGAAATGAAGAGAACAATTTTTGCAGGGCTCAGGCAAATGCAGGCAGTTACTAACCCTTAAAAGAAATGGCTGCAAATGCTACAGCCAAGGTTATTTACCATTATTTACTTAATCAGATGGTGGTATGGTGTGGTGGAAAACTTAGATGCTTTCTGCTGAGGTTAATAAACAAGCACAGTGGGCAGAGGATGAGAGCTGAATAGTTCCCAAAAACCCACGTCTACAATTTCATTGGTGTGATTTTCAGCAAAGACTGCTGGGACCCACCTGGCAGGCTTTCAAATAAATTATACTGGGTAAGAAAAGTGATCAGAGCCATTTAAGTAACCATGAATTGTGTTCTTTTTGTGTCTGCCTACTCCTGTTTTGATGCGTTAATAATTGTAAATAAAGCAATTGTATCAATTTGAGCTTAACCTGACACATTTTAAAGCAATTTCAGGATAGGAACAGTATATTTCACCTCTCCAAGGCAAAGACCTAAGGGAAATGGAAAAGGCAAAGGCACTTTCAGTGTTTCTGAGGGTGACTAATTCTTAAATCTGTGCTCTTTGGGGTATCCAGAGGATCCCATTTACCAGCTCTAAAAGAACATCCTTGCAGCTGATTTAGCCAGGATAGCTCTTGGGTATGTGAGAAAAATATTGGGACCAACACCGAGCCCTGAAAAAGGAATGTCAAAGCTTCCAGCTACATCATTTTCATGATATAATCTAAGCAGGTCCTACTCTATGGGACAGTGAAATCATATTTGGGAGAGAAAGTGCAGGGGAAAAAACATTTTGACTAATTTGACTCACAGTATTTCCAGGAAGACAAATGGGAAATCTTCAACAGCTGATACTCAAGATTTATTGTTTGTTCTTTAAGCAGATTCCTTATGTTTTGGGCTTTGCTCATTTCCTGGTAAGCTAAAGCAAAGAATAAAAGGTAAAGTATTTAATGCCAGAATACTATTGAACACCAGCAGTTGTACTGTTGGTATTAATAATGCTCTTACTCCAGAAGTTAAGATTAAAAACCTTGCTCAGAAAGTAGAATTGACAATTTAAACCATCTTTTCTAGGATGTGACCCATAGGAAGGAGAAAAGCCTGCTCCTGGTGAGCATTCATACACATCATTTTTTAGTTACTTCCAGTAGGTAGTTTAAAAGTTATCTTAGACATGACAGTTTAACTACAGGGCCATTATTTCATATCTTTCATTTTTAAAGGCTTGAGCAGATGTGCATTCAGGTTCCATAAAAAGATGCCTTTTTACTGCGTAAGGTAGCTGAGCACATTCTCTTCCCGTTATCTCTAAAAATGGAACTCCTTCCCTTCTTGCACATACCCACACTCTGCTTGGTAACAAGCCCTTATTTGCATTTTATATTTTCTAGGCAGATGAGCCTCTACCAGATTCCTGCATAAGCTTTGGAGAAAGAAGATCTGTAACACAGCTAGCACAGGTAAAAAAAAAAAAGAAAATATTAGAAAATCTAATATTTAGATCCTGTAAGTGGATTTCTTGGGCACAGACAGCAAGCAAGCTATCTCCTAGGCTTGTGGTAAGTCTCTTCACTGAACATCAGGATGCCATCATCTCTGCCAACAAACCACACAGAACCTTGCCTAATGATCTGTAGCTAGAAATTTAAGCTGCAAAACCAGGTATTTCCCGGTGTAATTACGCCATTTACGTAGGAACAAACCACCACAATGAGAGCAAACAAATACCCAGAGGTCACATCCAAAATTAATGGCTTTGTCGCTCTTTTGACTCTGCAGAAATGACTTCTGCAGTCATAGCTTAGGTCTGGAAATAGCAATCACCCTTGACCCACAGTAGAACACCCTGTAATTCAACTGACAGCTTCACTGAGAAATCCAGGCTAAAGTAAAATAAAGTGCTTAAAGTGCTTAAAAATAACTGCAAGTTAACTGTTGCTTCTTTACTGTGAATTTGGGACTGTACAGAACCAGACTATTGAGGAGAAAACGCTTTCCAACATCCTTTTTTGTGCAGTTGTTTCTATGAGTTCCCAGTGGGTTTGTCTGGCCCTTTTTCCCATATTGATACTATAAGGGACAATTCTTATGATCCCCGTTACAAACCTGTCCTCTCTCAAACCAGAAGTGCCTTTTAAACACTTCTATTTTCAGAAAGCAGAGTTCCCTGTACTCACCCCTCAGTGGGGAGAGCTGCATTACACGACCTGCTGTTTCATTCCCAACAGTTTTGTTATCATCCTCGTACAATGCAGCAAGAGCACATCAACAAGCACGAGTCTCAAACAAGAGCTTGCCTTTAGCAACTATTTTTTGTGACCAATCTCTGCTTTAAGAGGTAATACTAAAAAATATAAATTAACACCAACATTATAAAATAACTTAGCTTCTAAAAATTGCTATTCTTTGGTCCCTCTAAAAGATGGGAGCAGGATACCTGCTTCAAAGAAAGCTTTCTGCCAGTGAGGCCTGTATTTGCTGTACACTGTCATCCATCTCTTGCTTGAATTACTAATAAATTCCCCAGAAAAAGAAACCCAACACAAACCCAAACAACAACCACCTCCTTGACATAGTAGTTTCCTACCTCCTCCTCTATTCACTCCTCTACTTCTTAGTCAGCTTAACACAACGTGCTCTGAGCTGGCATCTCCCATGCCTTGGCCCGCAGGCTTGCATACACAAAGTTTGTTCAGGGCTGAACTTTTTTTCCCCATTTTAACCTCAGAAACACCCTTTCAGCTGGTGCTCTGGAACACTCCAGAGTTCAATTTCTCTATTTCCACCCCTTCAGGAAGCTAGCAGAAGTGCTGGTTTAAAGCATTTTCTTGCAGATTCTTTTCTTAAAATATACTCAACAGTTTTCAACTTGTGTTTAAAAATATTTTTCTTCAGAAAGACTATGGCATGACCCAGGAAAAGGGCAATACTGCCACGTGAACCAACAGTAAAATTAGCAAAAATATTAAGGGTCAGGTTGTTTTACCCTCTACACGCCAAACGCAGCGATGCTGTGGCTGTCAGGATGCCTGCTCCACCTGCCAGGTGTCTTGCACCATTTCAGGTTCAAGCAGCAGAAGCAATCAACAGCAATTCTGCCTTTTCCAGACACAAAAGCTTGGTTTAGCCTGTGCCTCTCATATCAGCACATTAAAAAAAAAAAAAAAAAAAAAAAAAAAGGCTAAATTATGCATTTGAGGGTTTTTTTTTAAAGCCAGGTACAGACTAACCAGCATTAGGTATTCCCCCTCCAATAACATTCACCTCAATCACCAGCTGCCTCCACACATCACACCTACCTCATCTTTTTCAGGGATTTTCATGGCTCAGGAGTTGCCCAATAACCTGCCGGTTGTTTGGAGTTGTTCATTTCTCCAGTGCATCTACTGGAGGAGAGCAGCATTGCCTGCGGATGCTGGGAGGTGGCCAAGGCTGTTTCAACCTCCACACGTCCTGTTGGACATCTTCCACTCTGCTGCCATGAGTTTTACACTCAAAAGTGACATGATCCATACAGTTTTGCCCACCACCAAGGGAAAAAGCTGAGGGAAGGGGTTAAACGGGCATGAAAAGGATGTTTTAGCAAGTTACAAGGCTCTTTAAGAGTTAAGAGCAAAGAACTGCATCATGCTAAATTAAGATCTTAGAATTGCTTACTTGGTTATCCTTACGCTTCACACGCGATCCTTTTAACACAGAATGGATATTCAGGAGGAAGGAAATTGGCATTTCTGATTTCAGTAATTACAAAGAATTCAAAACTATATTGGAATTGAAGCTAGTTATGAGAGAAAAAATCATACAGAAATATATCTGATGGAAATATTCAAACAGCATTAATAACGAGGGAGATGCATCTTTATTAAAACACCAAAGGAAAACTGATGTAGCTGCATTGTCAGAAAAACAATGTAATGTCACCTTTTATGTCTAAAATTAGTGCAACACCTTTGGGTTTTTTTATTTTCACAGTCTGTGCTGAACAAGAAGTTTGAGCTCCCCCTCGCGTACGGGCACGCGGCGTGGCCTGCACAAGAGCTGGGACCCTTCATTCACTTGTGTCTGATGGATCAGAATTTCCCAGCTTTTGTGGAAGATGTGGAGAAGGAACTGAAAAAACTCACAGAAGGTTGAGAAATAACACCAGCTTATTCCCACTGGAATACATGCTCCAGGATACGCCAGCTTAAGCGCAATTAAATATCTGAAAGTCTCACGCCTTTTTTTTTTTGTCAATGTTTTATTTTTAAAAACAGGTTTTTCCACTTTTTATACATCATTGCACTTCAACAAATACACAGAACACAAGTTCATGCATCTACAGTTATGCACATCATGAGAACCCTGTTAGGTCTATTTCTACAATCTTGAAATCATGAGAAATTACAGTGTCAAACTAAAGAGTATAACTAGTTGCATAGAATATCACCATGCTGTAA
The DNA here is from genome assembly GCF_000700745.2 of Antrostomus carolinensis. Lineage (NCBI taxonomy): Eukaryota > Metazoa > Chordata > Aves > Caprimulgiformes > Caprimulgidae > Antrostomus > Antrostomus carolinensis. Next base: position 10,991 of record NW_010315215.1, read on the forward strand.
CATTTCATCATTTAAACAAAACAAAAACAAAAATTATAAAAGTTTGCCTGAATTGAATGTACAAGAATATGTTGAACACATCAGTGCAAAAGGATTTGAGAATTTACATGAGTTAACAAAAAAAAAAAAAAAATCACTTAAAAAGCAATCATATATATATATTTATAAACTGAAGTTTTTTGTTTTCAACTGCATTCCACCACGTTGAACCGTTCCAGCTTTTTGAAGTCTGATTATAGGACAGCCAAGTCTCTCTCTCTCTCTCTCTATAGGTTAAGCCCTTAAGATAATTTCAATTTATATTACTTCTCTAAATACCAGAACACTATAATTCTCTCATCTTTCAGACATACAGTAAGGAATGACTATCAGCAGCTTAAAAATGAAACACAAGTACTGTATTTTGGTTCCCCCCTCCCCCAAAATATAAATATATACTGTATATATAATTTTTAAGTTTTGCTGTACTTTACAAAAAGTATCACTAGATGGCAGCGGTGCGTTTTAGAGCTTTGCCAATTTAACAGCTACAGGAAGTAAAAAATGGCGCATGCGTGAACCAGCGTACTACTTCTTCATGTTTAAATAGATTTAAGGAAAAAATAAAATAAAATAAAAAAGCAACATTCACAGCACATCAAGCCCAAAACAGTTTACACCTTCTACACTGAAGCATTATTAAAATTTATCTGGCTAGGTCATCCTTACAGGAGAGGCTAAATAAGGCATGCTTTAGACAGTCATATTGTTGCTCACTTGAAAAGGAAAAAAAAAAAGAAAAGAAAAAAAGAAAAAAGACAGAACTGGAGTTCTAGAACCAAGAGTTCCAACCCTTAAATTTAGCAGGTCATATTGCCATCAGTCTCTCAGAAACTTAAAGCTCTAAAAAAGAAACGAGAAAAGGTGCTAGTCAATGCCTGGCAGCGTTCCCAACATCACGTGCCGCAAGAGCATGCAATCAAAATGCTCCACATCCCTTTCGGTCTTAAGTCAAGATAAAGGTTTCCCAACCAGGGTTAACTTCCAGATTTTAAGATTGAATGAGGAAAGGTTTGTTTGGTTTTTTTTTTAAATTAGCAATAGTAGTGATTATGTTAAGTTCAACAGCTACTGGATTATTAAGCTATCTGCATATTTTATGAAAAAAAATCTTGTGATAACCCCCAGTGCTCTTTGGAGCATGGCAGGAAGGCTAACGCCGTCCTCTGAGCAGCTGGTGACTTTTCAATGCATGGAGCATGTTATATTTGCTTGCTCCACATACATATATTTTATATATTATATATAAAAAATACACACCCCAACCACTACAGAAAAAGGAGGACATTTGCCTGAACGTTTCCAAGATGTTTGTGAGTCATACTTACATGATAAGCATTTTTAATTTGTGTTTCTCTGGCGTAAGTTTTTATCTTTATGATTGTTTGTAGAATTGGTTTTCCTGGAGAAGGGAAGAAATAAAAAAATGCACCAAAATCAATTGCAATTGTAAGAATAAAATGTCTTTGTACATAGTAGAAGTTAAATAGCATTTCATTCCTTCCTCCTCTTAACTCACATGGCTAAAGCCTCCTAGACTTTGTATCTTGCCACCTTCTTCCCAATGCAATTCACCGCCGCTCTCATTCTGTTTTCTAGTTTTACTACTTCCTTTTTAGACCTGAAGTAGCTTCCC
>NW_010315215.1:12679-54751 GCF_000700745.2 Antrostomus carolinensis
ATGATATTTGTAAGAAGCATATAAAATTGGTTGTACCGGGCAGTCAGGGAGACCAGGTGTGTGCCTTCAGCACAAATACTTGTTTCTCACTCCTTCAGCAATATTTGTTTTTCTAGCCAAGACCCTGCAGATAGCACTTTTCTTCACTCCAAGAGTAAACACAACAGGAGTTGTGTTGTTTCTTTACTCCAACAGTTAGCACAAACAACAAACCAAAGGGTCCTTTACCCTTAGTAACATCACACTTAATATCAGTCTTACTCTAAACTCCCATAAACCCTCAAATTAAGCTCAAGAATTTTTTTTTTCTTAAAATACACTTACATTGGCCCAGCTGGTTCATCATCTGCAGCAAGAATTCCAACGCAATCCAGGGAAAAACAAGGAAAGGAGAGAAAAAAAGAGAGTCAGTCTTTGCACCGTACGCCACCTGAACCACAAACCAATCTATCTAGAGCATTAAAGGCCATTCCATTTGGTAGTGCAAAGGTTCATGGAGTTATTTTTCTGGATTCGAGTTTTAATGGCAGGTATGTTGCTTCAATGGTTTAAGTTAACACTTTGAATGCTTGTCATGAAGAACTGCAACTGTAGTGGACAGATTGTTGCAATATGGTCAGATTCATCTTGTCCCCAAGTTCCAGTGGTTCAATCTCATAAAAAATAGATGAGAAGACAAACCAACATTTCAGTTGTAAAATCCTGCTGGTTGTTTTCTTTTTTTTTTTTTTAAGCCATTCTTCCACTGCTGATGGGTAATTATGGGTATATACACAACAGGGTATATACACCATATGCTCCTCTTCCCCCATGAATGACGCAACCTCAACTTATTCCATTTCTCTCAACGTCTAAATAGAAAGGACCAGGCTAGGAGGAGGCTGAAGGTGCAATACTTGGATTCAAGTATCCAAACACAGTCCTTGGATAGAGGCAGGCATTGCACGTGCATCCGGTAAGAGCACGAGGCTCAAAACGCCAGGAAATATTCAGGGTGTTGTTAGACACAACAGACTTCAGCTACAGAAGACTGTCAGCATTGTTGTGCCTGTGTTTCTTGGCAAAACTATTTTTTAAGAATTGGGAAAGGATCCGCCAATGAGTAATATTTCATATTTGCTCTTTCATGACCAATTGGTTTTGTTTTTTTTTAAATTATAATTTAAAAACCACCTTGTTTTGCTCTCAGGCTGCAGCACAAAAGACAGAAATGCATTTTAACAGCAGTACAAAAATCAATGCAGAAAGTTAACGCTCCTGTAGAAGTATTTTTGGGGGAGACACACCAAATCAGGACCTGCTGTTTTTGGCACTCAGTAGTTGCCGTTCCCACCTTTTTCACTGAAGTCTTTAAGAAACTCTCAGCAGGATTCCACAAGGGTGCTTAGTGCACATGAAGCAGTTATGGAAATTACAGTCTTAACAGTGTAGGCATCCGCATGAGCACACGCTAGGAGTAATGTCGGTCAAAGGGGACATTACTCCACCTGGTACCTTCAAGGCAACGGATAGGCAAAGCCACCGCTAGCACAGACAGTGACCGGAACAAAAAAAAAAAAAAATTCAAAAAAATTAAAGAACTAACCACAAACCAAGAGTTTTACAGCCAAAAATAACAGACTAGCGACACACCAGTGTCCACAGAAGTCCATTACCAGCAACAGTACGCTCTTGGACAAGATACAGAGAGAACTAGGACTAGTAAGGACAACCAGACATCAATGTGCTGTTGTATATACAGTGGAGATATACAGAGACACATCAGGTACTGAAACACAAAGCACAGCAGAGTAGACCTACAGCTTCCCTCCGCCCAACATCTTTTGCTTCACAAAAGATCTGAAAAGCGTTCTGCGCTACGGACTGCACGCGGGGTGGGAAAAGCCTCGGACAGACAGCGAGCCCTTAATCCCCCCACACACACCCGGCTCAGCGCTGCTACCCGTGCCGTTCAGTGTTAGCACTCATCTCAGCTTTCTAACAAGCACAATCGACATCTTTGAGAGTTTGTTTGGCTGGACTTCAGAAATATCAAAGTGCACCGTTACAAGCGCTCTCTCGCTACAAAAATAACCATTTTCCCTTCTCCCTTAGAATATTTAGATGCCTACTTCAGGTAAGTACTTTTGAGCATGTAAAAAAAAAAAAAAATTACAGAGTGTCACATTTATAAAGGCTGCCCTTCTCCTAAAGGTACAACACTCCTATTAAAATACTTCTTATAAGGTGGATCACCACCTCTTTCCCATCTATAACCCGAAATGAGATAAAATAAGACCGAGGAAAACATCTCTGTGTGTTATTATCCTGGTCAGCCATTTAACCGCTGGAAAAGCATCCCCTGAACAGTACAGACAAAGACCGAAACCTTAGCGAAACCAGGGGGCAACAGAACAACAGAAAAAAAAAGTACAAAATTAGACTAAATCAAGATTAAAATAAAAAAACAGCAAACTGAAATCCAAATTAGTCGTGAACGTGAATGAAGAAGGTTTAAGAAAAAGTGTTAACATTATGACTTGTGCATTGTATAGACTGAAGCGGAGGTTAAACAAACTCCAAAGCATGCAGATCTCTCACTTACCACCATTTTTTTAAGGGTATGATGCAATTGAAGGGGGAAAAAAAACAAACAAAAAAAAGAAGTCATAGTAACCGACAAATATCAATATAACTCAAAACCTTTGTGCCAGAAGACCTGCTCTAGACCCCAGTTGTCTCTCGCATTCTGTAAACACCTGTGGCCATAGAGAACATCCTCCCAGCAAGCTGCTTCATTCCATTCCGTTCCCAAAACGCTACCGGGTGAGCTGTAATTTCATCATTCACCCCACTACACCCCTCCTTTTGCAGGAATTCCCTTCTGAAATCTGCTGGCTCCGAAAACCCCATTGTTTATTTTTAAATTATGTTTGCTTTTTCACATACAAGATTTAAAAGAGCCCCAACCAGCCAAGCCTTTCTCATGGGTACAGTGATTATCTGCTTAGTTTTGCCCTGAAATAGCACGTTTCTGAACTGCAAGGTTACGATCGCTGCTGTCTTTAATGCACTGTGTAACACGTGTAATCAATCCTTCCAGGTAAAAATATCCGGCCATTAAAATTGCAAGATGATGACAAATAGATTTACTTTATGCTCCTGCGTTTGTATTAACTGTCTGGGAACGTAACTCATGCTTCAGCAGTCTGAGAAAGGGACTGTTTTGGGGGCACCCTTTTACTTTCAGCATTAATTTATAAAGCATTTTAGATATTACTCAGTTTCTTTTACCTCCTTTGGAAGCCTACAGTATATATTTTTAATATCAAATTCATCTTGTGTAGCCTCTTATGACAGCTGGAAAGCGACAGTATTTATTTTTAATACCAAATTTTTCTTGCATAGCCTCTTATGACAGGTGAAAGTTAAAAATTAAATACTAATGGTACTTCCAGCACTAAGATTCAAATTTTTACATCCAATTGGGACTCTACACTTCTGCTTGTGCTTTAAAATTTGCAAAGAAATCTCCACAGAGAGCAGTGTAGCTTCAGCAATGGTTCTCACACTGGCACGTGGCAACCTGCCTTGGCAGATCAATAATGAGCTGGAGCGTTATTAAAATAAAACTCGTGTTCAGTTTCTGTTCAAATGCTCAAACGGAAAAGCCAGCGTTTATGGCAGCTTTGCGGTCCTGTGCTACAATTTCTACCGTCTGCAAAGTGATTTGTTGGAATTATTATAGAGACTGCTGGGGAATTTTTATATTTAAAAGCTAGCTTAGAATTTTGCTTTCTGGGAAGAGAAAATTTGACAGTGGCTTGAAAACTTTTGAGAAGAACATTTATAAGAATTTAGATGTGTTTGCTCAAGTTGGGGGAAAAAAAATAATCAATCTTTATTAATTTTTCAGTTCTTAACTCATAAAACATTCGTAAGGCTCCACACTGAGCACTCACAGCAGTCCACAGCCACGCAGGACTGTGAAGCTTTCCCACAAGGCAGCTGTTGGCAAGGACACGAGCGTTACGATGCTCTTCCCTTTGGCTTCATTACCAGGAATATTTTGGAGGCAGAGGGAAGAAGATCTGAATGGAGACCCTCATCTCACTCCATAAAGCAAACCGATAAAAATAAAGCAGTTGCTCTGAAATGGAATGAAGGCACAAGCGCATCGGCAACGGAGACTCTCTGGCCAAAATTACTTACATCAGCCTGGAGGAACCCTGATTCTATAATTACATATAAATTAATATATAAAGGCCCAGAGGAGCCAGGCCATTCAATTACCGCTGTCTCGCAATGTGCCTGACAATTTTCTCCCCTTGATGAATTTTAAGTGAGAGAAAGGTGTGAGCAATAGGAAAAAAACCTCAAAAATTAACCTGCGTTACAAGGTAAACCGTTACCGTGAAAACATTTTGTTCTTTAAATTACTTACAGTAATAGCAGGAACAGGGAAAGTCAAGAAAAAAAATAGGATTAGGAAGAATTTGGGGATATGGATGGAGCTTCTGCAGAGTCAAAGCAGAAAAACATTTATGGAAAGTCTTTGTATTAAGCTGAGAAATGAGAAGGGAAGAATGAAAAAAGGACACGTCATAACCCAGTCATCTCACAGCTTTGAACTAAACATCACGTAGAATATGGATTTTGAAGTAAAAACTCTTTACATTCCTATGGGGGAATGTAGCCAAGAAGTTTTTACTTTCTACTTACCACAGAACACACCCTTTAAAAGAGTGTCTTTTAGGCTAATTTTAGGTTATTTGGTCCAACAACAACAGAAAAATGCCTCTTTCTTTAGGAATCTTTGATATACTACATTCAGGTCACAATGACCGATTGTTACATCTAGCAAAAATAAGCAGCTTAAACTATACCACAGAGGAACTAAAAGCTATTTGCTTCTTTTTATTGTCCAGGGGAGACCCAAGCAGCTTGCATTCTGAGCAAAATGCATCGGCAGTCCCCTACCAAAACCCTTTCCCATCATACATGCAGTGATGTGCTGGCGTCTCTGGCCTCCGCATGCCACGTTCATGCAGCTTTCATCACCAAAAGCCACTGGAAGCTGCACATTATTCACCCACTCTTAATTTCCCAAAGCCTAGAAGCTCTCTAGAAAAGGTATGTGATCCATCTATTGCTTTTCCACATGTAAAGCAAGTCAAAACTCTGATTTTGAAAGGATGCAGGGATTCAACCTGCCCTCCCTTCCTCCTTCCAGCACATAATTTGGATGCAAGGGTGGGTTACTGGAGGCACTCACTGCAGTCACTTCCCCTCCCAAGAGGGAAAATGCCCCTAAATCCCCAAGCATGACAGCAAGAACCTGCACTGGGCATCAGCTAATGCCATCCATGCACCACCTCTGGTGGAACTATGGATCTGACAGGTGAAAAGTTCCTTTTTCTGCTACACAGCAGCAGGAAAAAAAATATATAAAATAAAAGTCACAAATCTGAACTACATGAAGGAGGAAATATTAGCAAAGGAGCTACTGAGCAGCCCTATTCTGTGGCATAAAAAGCAAATAAACTAAAGACAAAAAGCAATGTCCATGCAACAAGAAAAAAATCTGCAGTCAGGAAATGCCAAAGTTAAAGGAGAATTCTCGCCTTTCCAGCACGGCAGCGCTTCTAGACGGCAGTAACGCCTTTCGTAAGGCCAGGGGATACATTGGGAAAGTGTCTCATAACACACAGCCCCTTATGCTCCCAAACTCTGAAACCTAAGCAGCCTCACTCTGCAGCTCAATGGTAAATCGAGAAGTTTAACCAAATTTAACTCCAGATTTAACCAGGTTATCTGTCACTCTACCCATCCACCAAGAGGTGAGGTCATTGGCACACTAAGGCAGGTCATTTTTAGCCTGTGGAACACGGAGATGAGAGAGAAGGAAAGGGAATTAATTGAATTAGCTTCTTTTTGGCTGGCCAGGTAGAGTTTCCAAGCGCTCTGGAAAGCATCCCAGACACCTTCCAAAATAGACAGAATGTTTCTCTCCAAACAGTCTCATCCCCCACTAGCTGCTTCTGATCAGCATCAGTTATCAAAAACCCTTTTTGGCACTGATTTAGACTCACCAAAAAGGCACAGCCCTCAAGCCTTGCTTTATTTTATTTTATTTTATTTTTTTAGGCTGATGCAGCTGTAAGCTTTTCCACAAAGTTCTTACATATATCCTCTTGTGTGGATACAAGTGCACTGCAAATACAAACACTGATATTATTGATCTGGTTTGTCAAAGGCTAATTAACTTCTGAGGTTTGCCTGAGAAACATCATCTTCCTCTAAAACCAGTTCTTCATCAGTCAGGGTAGAGTGGGGGAGCGACCCTCAGGATTTGCTGTCTCTCTCCCTAATACTACATCGAATTGGAGGATTCTTTGGAGATGTGGAAATGCCAAATAGTTCAATGCAGTTCTCAAAGTTTCTGGAAGGTGGCAACTCAGTGAAGACAGGCTGGTACAGCTGGGAAACGTAAAGGACACAAGCTAAGTGTGCCCGTTATTAGTGGAGTCTGGAGAAATCCTGCTCCAGCTTTCAGCTTGGGCTGGTTTCATCTGAGGAGATGAACCTGTGTTCATCTTGTGTAGCCCTAGAAATGACATCATCTGGGTACTGCACGAGGCGAGAGCTCAGCGTGGGCACCAGCATCTCCCAGCAAGACCCGAGAGAAATGCAGCTGAGCCGCGTTTCATCCTACGCCATTGTCAGTCAGGCTCTGCGCAGGCTGCAGGTGCTTCTAGACCGGCAATTTAATAGCTCCTTCAGCTCCAGAAAGGCTTTGATTTTTCTGTATGCAGGGAAAGTTATTGTGTTTAGCATCAATGTTTTTCTCCAAAACTTTTAAAGAAATCCTTAAAAGTGTTCTGAATAAGTCATCTTTGCCCTAGGACTGTAGAAATCCTCATTCCTGAGGATTTTCTCAACAGGACAGACATCAGCTAGTACATCAGAGGATTCCCAAGGGGAAAAAAACCTGACTGAATGTGGGAGACATCCCCCTCCCCTCCCTAAGGGATCTACAGTACCCCACGGGTCACCCCAAAGCATTGCAGAGGGCTGAGACTAGAGGTACAAGACTTGCACCCCAACATTTAGGCTGTTTACTGGTAGCAGACCCCTCATCTGCAGGAACAGACAGCTTGAAGCAGGGGGACATGCCAAACCAAACGAGAACGATGCACTAGGCAGTGGTCCAAAGTGGCCATCCGTCCTCTAACGTTCTTCCACCTGCTACTCCAGAGCAAAGGAAGAACATCAGAGAAATGTGGTGAATAAAGAAGGTCCAGAGTTATTCCATCATGGGAAGATGGGGAAGGAGGTGTGGAATACGAAAAAATCTCAGTGCCTCCTATGGAGATATTTGGAGTGGTCCAAAGATTGAATTCACATCCCAGCAAGAAGGGCCATCAGTGAGGTTACTCTACTGATGAAGCTGCCAGTTTTTTTTCCCTGTTAGTAAGGGGAAAATTATTGCTGCACCATTATTGTTGCAGCAGCTTCATATGAAGATCTGGCACAACCACAACCCTTGTCCTTAAAGCTTAACACATCAAAACCAATACTAAAAAAAGCCACAAAAATTCAGAAAACCAGCTGATAGTCAGAAAGATCACAACTGTTGCCAAATAATATTTATATTAAGTAATATTCTGTTTAGACTAATATCTGCGTGAGTTGCTGGCTCAGCTCTAGGCTCAATGACGTTACCCGCTACAGCTCACTGCAGCAATGTGGAGGCGGATGAATGATTTTGGAAGCAGAGAGTTTGAATTCCAAATGATAAGTATGCCATTGCATTAAAACATTAACTTTGGCATTTCATAACAATGTATTTAAAATAATAAAATTAAGAATAACCAAAGTAAAACATCCAAGTGCGGAAATCAGCAGACTATCGACGATTTCTCACATATGGGTTTGTAAAATGGCCCTGCTGTATCATCAAAAACTTTAAATGACATCACAGAAGATGTAAGAGTATCCAAGGGAATGCAGGACTCAAGTCGGCCTTTTGTTGAGAAGATGTTACGCTGATTGCGTCTCTTCATCCGGGCAAACCTAATACACAGATATTGACTGTGATGTGGATTTTGTTCTCCAAAAAAGCGGACAGAGAAAACATCTGTCCACCACAGAGGTGCATCACTCGCCAAGACTCAAGCTTAGCTGCCTTTAAAATAAGAGCAGGCCAAGCAAGCAAATTTAGTAACCTCAGTTACTTGGCTTATCCTCTTGGACACCTCCATCAGAGATGATAAGCCTGGCTCCTTCAGGCATCCTGAAGAGCAGCCAGACCAGCCAGGAAAACTTAAGCCTTTGAAACAAACAGGCAGCCAACTCTTCACCTCCAATGTGTGCTTTAATTGCACTAACGAGGTAGTGGCATCATGATCTGGTCAAGTCAAAGCCAACTTCATTTGAGGCTGCTTGCAATGAGTATTTACATATCAAATCATAATCTGATACCTTGTTTTGGTCCTTGTGAATATTCATCAAACAAAATTCTGAAATGAAGAGCCAAAGAGGCAAGATTCTCCCTGGCCATCCCAACAATGTGGCACAGCAATACCAGAGATGTGCAAGAGAACACATAAATACCCATTTTTAAAGTTTTCTGGGCTGGTTGAGAGCTACTTTGAGGACAAACTGCTGGCAGTACAAACCCCTTAGCAACTGGGAAGCTGTTAGTTATGCAGAGAACATGCACTACGCAGTTTAGATTTCATTGGATACACACCTAGACCAGTCTCAATGCATGCTCTACAAGCAGTTAGTAAATGTCACACAAGGGGTTAAGATCAAAAGCTAGTTTCCTCTTGGTATGCACTATTTAAGACAGTTTTGATCTGCTAGAGAAGTGATCTGAGCCTCAGCTAACGTATTAACATTTATTATCTGTTTGGAAGATTTTTTTTCATTCTCTGAAACACAGCTCAGGAGCAGCAAAATTAGTTTTGTCCAAATTTCACAAGCAAATCACTGTTTCAGCACCTATATTTTCATCCCAAAAGGCAAACATCATGCTGCGTTGTTATCAATCCCTTGTGCAGCTCGACAACAACTAGTTGCTGCTGCACAAGCTACAACCCAGCTGCCTTTGGAGGGTATCTACCATGCTCCAGGGCTTGTCCAGCTTGTCCACATCACGTTCCTACACATGATGGCACACCAGCCACTTCTCACAAGGATTCCTTGGATAGGTTTTCTTGATAAACACTGTAGTAAGCACCTAGGTGTCACGTTAAAGCCCGTTCCTTGATGTGGCTCTGTCAAATACTCCTTTTAGCCTCAAACTGCCCCTTCTCCCATCTTTTAAAGAGGAAGGCATGCAGAAAAAGCTTAAAGATTAGACAGTTACTACTTTTTTGTGTACCAAACAGTTTAACTAACTAGTGCTACCATCAATCCTGATAATAAATACCTAATCTTTACAAAATATAACTCAGTGGCTATTATAATTACAGTTTCCAGAGCATTCCTTAAATACAAATTCAGTTCCAGACCTAAATAAGAGCCCTGCCCCCACCCTTAAAACATTGAGAACCTGTTTTATTTCCAAAGCACCTCTGTGTTCCCAATCCCTCCAAGTGTCATGTTTCCTTACAAAACCTGCTCAGCGTCCAGTCCAGGTGCCACATGAAAGAGGGAGTGCCATCAGGGATTATGGTCTTTCCAGCTCTCCCCTTCTGCTGCTCTATGCTCCTTAAGGCTGACAGTCAGGATTTCTCAGGGCTAATACAGCAGGAAAGAGACGGGAGCGCTAGACCCACCTTGTGTAACAAAAGCTTTAATGACAGTGAAATAATCACCCTCCCACCCCACAGTCTGAGATCTTGGGGAAATCCAGTGTTAGAACTTCGCACAGCGCTTAGACCCTCTGCGCTTGCTGGGCTTAGTGTCTGGAGAGGGAAGAGATGAGGAAGCAAAGAGCTCAGAGCTGAACCAACTGTGCTGCTGATCCTTTCTGCCACAAAGCCCCACTCTGTTCTGCTTCCACAAGTTCACTTTGCCTTTTTTTCCTTTTATCCTCCTTACAAGTGGCTTTGAGCACACTTACCGTCTGGGACTTCATCCGGCCGCTTCCTTTTCTCATAAACAACTATGATGACAACGAGGATAACGATTTCTGCCAAGATTCCCAAAAAGGGCCAGAGGGGAGCCAAGTGACTGCGGACACGGAGGATGGTTGTGACCGAGACAGAGCCGACCTGGTTGGTTGCGTTGCACTGGTACTCGCCAGGGTCCTCATTTATCTGTAGGTTCATGATGCTGAGCTCAGTGTAGTTGTCTTTATTTGAAATAAAGAATCTGCCAGAGGAGTTGTTGATGTCCTGATAAAAGGAGAAAGGTGGAAGAGGAAAAGTGCAAGAGCTTTAGTAAGTTCTGATGCCTTTTCATTTCTATTTCACGAAAACTAGAAGAGATTTGAGGGATTCTTGCAAAAAGGTTGGTTCCTTAACAGAAAAGCCCACTGCCAATGTTTATTCTGTTTCTCTCACTAAAAGGAATCATGCTTCAAAACAAACAAAAACGCCAGCTTGACTGACAAGCTGTATTTTTATCCTCCTTGAACAGTATCTGCCATGAAATACGCCAGTGCTTGTGATCATGTAAGCTACCAAGTTTTCAACTTTTTGCTTCAACAGAAACTGTTACACTCCATCGCCGGTTTGCAGCAGGGAGATGAAACTGGTCAACCTAAACAGATGAGACAAGTAACAGGAGAAAGGATACATTCCCTAGCAGGGGATAAAATTTCAGTGTAGAAGGGGAAAAAATAAAAAGCAGTAGCAGTTAAGATTACCCTACACCGCATTAGATAGTATTTTCTAACTATTTAAGGCATGACAGCTCTAATAAAATTTTGCCTTCGCTCTGTTTTTTTTCTTAAAAAACCAACCAACCAAAAACCCAACAAAAACCCACAAACAAAAAAACCCCCCCAAAACCCCACGAACTTCTCACAGATTTGTGGTCAGGGCAACCTAAGCCACTGACTTCAGGAACATTTAGAGAATCATATAATGGTTTTGGGTTGGAAGGGACCTTAAAGATCATCCAGTTCCAATCCCCCTGCCATCAGCAGGGACACGTTCCACTAGACCAGGTTGCTCAAAGCCTCATCCAGCCTGGCCTGGAACACTTCCAGGGAGGGGGCAGCCACAGCTTCTCTGGGCAACCTGGGCCAGTGTCTGACCACCCTCACAGTGAAGAACTTCTTCCTAATATCTAATCTAAACCTGACCTCTTTCAGCTTAAAGCCATTTCCCCTTGTTCTGTCATTAACTGCCCTTATGAAAGTCCCTCCCCAGTTTTCTTGTAGCCCCTTCAGGTACTGGGAGGCCACTATAAGATCTCCCCAGAGCCTTCTCTTCTCCAGGCTGAACAGCCCCAACTCTCTCATCCTGTCCTCATAGGAGAGGTGCTCCAGCCCTCGGATCATCCTCGCGACCTCCTCTGGGCTTGTTCTAGCTGCTCCATGTCTCTCTTGTGATGGAGGCTCCAGAACTGGACACAGCACTCTAGGTGGGGCCTTACAAGAGCAGAGAGAGGGGGAGAATCCTCTCCCTCGACCTGCTGCCCACGCTGCTCTGGATGCAGCCCAGGATATGCTTGGCCTTCTGGGCTGCAAGCTGGAATTTGAGGCACTATATTTTTTCTCTATTAAAAAAAAAAAAAAAAAAAAAAGATTTCCAGAGTTGCTTAACCTTTAAAGAATGAAAAAGTGGCAAAATTTTGACCACATCTGGATGTTTGATCTCCCTGCAAGTTAATCTTGGATTAATTTATCAAATAACTTCACTGGAAAGACAGCGTGAATGGAAGTCAGGACTCTGAAGACTCACAGCACTTGGTCACTGACTCATACAGCACCGTCCCTTAAAAATTTAAGCTCACACTTAACAGTCAGTAATCAACCCATACTATTACTTGCTTAACATTTTTCCTTCAACTATCAAATTGCTGCCTTTCTGGCAGATCATACAGCAACATAAAAATAGGTGGGCTGAGGATTTAGCAGCCTCCAGCTTCTCCTTCTGCTATTCCAACTGCTGGTCAAGTTTTTTTACTCACTAGATCAGCTGCCACATGAAAAAAGATGTGATCACTTAAACACTAATGGGTATCACTGCCACATCCTCATATCAAGTCTTGTGAGCTCAAACAGTAAAACTGGAAAAGAGTTTGAGAAATTTATAACCAAATGCATTTTTAAATCACATTTCATAACTCGCATTTTGCAATTTATAATAAATACCCTGAACATTTTCTCTTTCTGGACGGTTCATAACTTTGCCCAGCAGCACCAAACACCACAAGCAACTCTGTTCACACAGCAACAATCAAAAAAATACCCATTTTATACTCACTGCTGCTGAAAAATTTCAGCTTCACTCACTGATGTACCAGACTTTTGAGGAACTGCATTTCCAGAACTTACAAGGCACCTTAAATAATCCATCCCTAAAACCAAGGTGCTCGTTTCCCTCCTTACTGAGGGTTTTGGCAGGTTCATACATGCCTGACACCCCAGTTTTCTTACCTCAAATACTCCATTGACCTTCTTGCGCCATACCCACTCGGGATGTGGGAAGCCCACAGACTTGCAGTACATGAGTGCCTCCTGCCCCTCATTTTTATTTTCACTTCGCTTGTGGCCAGTGATGTCAGGAATAGCTACGAAACAAAACAAAAAAACCCCTCTGTATTTACAAGCTGCTCATTCAAAACAGTTATTTCAATCTCTGAGAATCTGAACAGAAAATAACTGACAAGTTCCCTGGAAGCTATTGCATTTCCCACACTGAGTCCATCTTACAGAAGGAAAACTGCGATTCCCATGTCTCTCCAAGCAGCATCTCAACTGAAGAGCTGTAAGAATGTCCTTCAGGCTTGGTTTGCCAAACAAACTGACAGACAAGGGAGAAATCAAGACATCAAACTTGAGTTATCTACCAAAAACCTACAAAACTAAGACAGCTCAGTCATTCCACAGTGCAAGAAGTTGAGAAACATCCACATCTCCCTCCCCATCGCTTGGGAAGTCCCTGAGGCTCTGCAGTGCCTTCAGCTTTGAAATAAAGCTGTCAAGATTCTGGTTACAACTCGCCCATCGCGTCAGGGCTCTGAACTGATGCTGTCTCAACATGAATTTCTGAAAGCTGAATCAAGGTTTTCTTCCTTGCAGCGAGATTTTAGATTCGGTCCACAGATATGCTGTGACTTGTTTGACTTTACCTTTGTTATACCTGACAGCGACACTACTCCTGGGTACCGCTGGGTATCTGTAATGCAGCAGAAACCAAAATCCAGCGATCCAGCAAAGATCGCTTCGTTCAGCCTATACACAAATACATACTCTAAGGAGGGTTACAGGTGAAGATGGGCAACAGCAAGAAAACACAGCCCTGAATATCAGCAGAGGGTCTCCTGAACTGATTTATCTATAAATAATGTCACTGCCCTTTGTCACAGCAGCTCGCTGCAGCCTAATACCTCACGAGAGATTATGATGGATCAATGGACCGCCTGAGCTGAACCTCTGCTTAAACTGACGGCTCTGGTGCCGTAGTGACCACCTTTAAAGCCCATTCGCTTTCTAGCTTGCTAATTGTGGCACGCGTGGCCTGCTGTGTGATGGCAGGACACTGACCTGTTAATCCAGTCAAAGTCCAACCTTAGTTCTCCAGGAAAGAACTACCCAAGTGCTGGAATTTATTGGAAGGGTCTATTCAAGGAGAGCTCCCCTGGCCACTAGCAACCGCTACAGACAGGCATACAGAGGGAACACAGGTTTGTGACAGCTTATCTGCAACTACAAGCTAAAAGAATTAAACAAATTTCACAGTTGTCATCAGTCACAGGGAACAAAAACAAGCAAAACATCTTGTGCAAGAGTACATCAGCTGAACCTGTTCCTCCCAAAGCATGACATCATAATCCTTTGGGAAAATGTTCAGCAAGTTTAAGTACTAAAGGAATTATCATATTTCAAAGGCATGGGCTTTTCAAATGCAGAAAGCATCCCACGCCTTACTCCTGCAAGATTCTTTTTGGTCAGTAATGCAGCCGATTGATAACATTAGAGGCAGAATTAAAGTAAGCTTCTGAACAACAAGAAAATCATGGTTGTAAGAATACTTAAGCTACAGCATTCCTCAATATGTGCATATTTGCCTGAAAAGGCACCATCAGGAGAGACTCATCAACCCAGGCTTTTCTCAAAATGTCTGTGTAAACTCAAACAGGATTTCCAACACACATGTGAGCTTTGCAGAAGTTCTGGCCATCTGCCACATAAAAACCCATGCATTTTTGCTGCCTACAGAATTTTTAACTCTTTAGTTGTATTTTCTAACAGACGATTTGTTCCAACTCAGCAACAGCCAGAGCTGTCAGTATGTACTGACAAGCTGAACAGATCCTCCATGCTGGATGCTGCTGCAGAGGATGCAGAGGCCAGTTCCTCAGCAGAGACATTGCCCACCAGAAATTAAAACTAACTCCAGGGCTTCTGGTAGAACCCTCAAGGAAATTATGCCGTTTAAAAATATTTTAATGTTAAGCCTGTTCTCTTTTATCCCTGATTTTCGCATAAACACCTTTTCAGCAGGGAGTTGAAAAGGAGCTCATTATCTAAGAAAAATATGATGATTGTATCATCCCATGAGGAAGAAGGTAAAGGAAGTACTTGATCAAAGTCTGCAAGTATCCACACACCAAATAATGGCTTTTCTAACAATATTCAATATATATGATCATAGAGCAAGACCAATGGATGAAGCTGCCCAAATGCTGACTAGTTCCAAGATGATGTTAACCATAACCATGATATATAACACAAGGTGCTAGGAGTTTTATTTATCTTTAAGAAAATGGACACCTAAAATGTTATCTTTACACATCAAACATGAAAATACTTTGAGACACATAAAAGATAAACTGAAGACACCAGGTCACAGCAATTCTCTGGTCTTGTGCAAAAAGAAGCTGCCAGGTGTAGAAACTGAAATAATCTGGAAAGGAAAGAGGGGGAAATTAAGTTTTCAAACTGAAGGCATCGAAGAAGAAATCAGCTTTAGGGTTGAGTGCACTGCATTACATCTTCAGGATATTAAGGATCAGTATGCACCTGCAACGTCCTTTCAGACCACTGTCTGCAGCCTCGAAGAGGAATATAACATTTATTCCAAAAGATGGTGATTCAACAAGAAGTGAATTTCATCTCATGATCTACTGAAAGGTGTCATCTCCTCCTCTCTAGGCTTGGACAGTTCTCCTTTTAGGGAGGAGCTAGGTAAACCCAGTGACTTCCCTGTGGTTTTCATTTACTTGAGTTCCACTTAAACATGAGGAAAAAACTTCTTTACTGTGAGGGTGCCAGAGCCCTGGGACAGGCTGCCCGGAGAGGTTGTGGAGTCTCCATCTCTGGAGATATTAAAAACCCATCGGGATGCCGTCCTGTGCAACTTGCTCAAGGTGAACCTGCTTTGGCAGGGGGTTTGGACTGGATGATCTCCTGAGGTCCCTTCCAAACCCCCACCAGCTGGTGATTCTGTGATCTGCAGAGATTGCATTCAACCTACTGAAAATGAAAGACCAGCAGAAGCAGAGCACAAGAAAGAGAAGTAAGGTGGCAAGGCAATGCTCCTAAAACTGTCACTGAAGGGTTGTCAAAAGTGATTGCAAAATTACCCCTATTAAGAAAAGAAGAAACAGGATTCATCAGTTTAAAGCTTAAGCCCCACACAATCTCCCTCTGTCAGCACTTTGGTTTTCACCACCATCTCCCAGCAGACAGCAAGTCAAAGCAGAACCTCTCAGGGGGAAAGGGGACGGTACAGCAGCGCTCTGCAGCTGGCCCACTTCTTCCAGAAGGTTGCTGAGAAAGAAAGAAAGAAAGCTTTCTAGGACACTAACTTCTACTGCAGGGTGACCTAGTGTTCTCCTACAGTCAAGAGATAACTATATTTCTTTAAGAAGAGGACATCTTTGCCAGGTTATCCCAACGAGAGCATAAGTGACAAGAATACATTCTGCTCTTTCCTTGCTGGGCACAGTGATGCAGCAGCCACTTCCAGCTTTACTAGGACAGGGACTATTTTTGTATGCAGTCTGAGGGGAGCACTACATGGAATATTAATATTTCAGGGCATCTGACGCTAGCCAGTTTCCAGCTATGGCTGAGAGATGAATCCAGAACTTATTCTACCAAATTGTTTGGCTAATTGCATTCTGCTGTACAAACTATAATTAAAATATCGCTGCAACTGACCTCAATCACAGATTTAGCAACAGAGCTATGTTTTCCTGTGAAGCTTTTCAAGTCAAGATTTTTCTTACAGCATTCTGCTCCCATGCCAGTAACGGATAAAGCACCAAATGAAGCAGGTTTTGTTCAGAAAGGATTTAGATTTCACTCAGCTTTTAAGCAGCAAAATGCACATCTCTGTTCAGATACAGTTGGCTGTGGAGACGTGGGCACAACATGCTATGTCAGCTCTTACATCAAATGAAACCAAGATAATGCCCCTGATAAAAGAAAGCAAGGGTTTTTTTATTCTTACATTGGGAAACAGTAAAAGTAAATACTGAAGGTTTATTTGAAGCAGCATATGGAAGAGCAGAATGAGGCAGGGCTAGTTTAAATTAATTGCTACTAAAAAAAGAAAAATAAAAATAAGTACAGATTTAGCCATTCTTGATATAAGAGTAAACTTCTGATAAGCATCATTTTTTGATAGTTTTAAACTGAGTCATAACAGAAAGGGTATTTGTGCCAGAGTACACACTGGACCCTCTATGCTTCAAGTTCCCAACAGGCACAAAATACACTGTGCAGCAACTTTCTGAATAGTAGGCTTTTAATACAGCCCTGAAAAGAGGGGGGTTTTACTTATTACAGGGCATACAATATGATCTATAGGGAGCATTCAGGTTTTTCCAGGTATTTTAAAGATATTTTACTAGCATTACTAAGTAGGAGATGAGAACTAATATGCCTAACACCTCCAAACCATGTCCCAGTTAATAAAACCCCTTTCAAGTTTTCCCATTAACAGACAAAATTAAAGCAAGGGTAAAAGCACCTAAAAATATTCTTGCAGGTATATGTCTTATGGGTGACCTAGTAAAAGGGCTCTGGAAGATTTTTTTTTTTTTTGCATTAGAATTCTAATCCATGTCTACCTTTGTAGCCTGGGCAGAGAGCTAAGAAACCAAAGGTACTGCAAGAAGGGAGAACGTGATGTGCATGTTCTGTGTAACGATGAGGACCGCTTTAAGATGCAGTTGTGCTACCAGAATGACCAATTTCTCAATTAATTTCTGGTACAGCACTGAATCTGCACCAGAGGTTTCTTAAAACAACCAAGAGTCAATAAACCAAGATCTTCCGAGGCTGCTGAAAAAATCACTCATTTTCCAGCACGCTGTTTGGGCTGGAGCCAGGGTGAAAGTGGAACGTTCTGAATGCAGGTATTGCACATGAAATAAGAGCCTCTGGTCCAGCTGAATTAAGGGGGTGTAAAACTGAAGTGGTAAGTTTTATGTCTGTTAAAAGCAGTGAACAGGACTGGTCTGAGCATTTGCCATTGGGAAATCAACAGCAGCTAGGAAGGATAGAAGAGGAAGGTGCAAAACGATCGAGGGGTGTGGAAGGAAGTCAGAAGAATCCCGTGGATGCGATAACGGCAGAAAAGCCTTATAGGAAGAAGCATTAAAAAGCTCGATCTGATCAGATAAACGGAAAGAAGGGAGCCTCTGATGGGAAGGCAGGGCAAGGGAACAGATGCCCTGCATCAGTCACGCTACACACATCAGTATCTCTCTTGATGCTTGCACTACTTCTGGGCAGCCAGTAGGAACTGGAAGTGTGTTCTTCTCCATCTGGTTTAGAGTATCAGAAGACAGAAAAACAAACTTGTTTCCTCCTCCTTCTCCAGAGATCCTGATAAGAGCAGAAAGATTGAAGAGGCAGAATTCTTCAGGGTTGCACTTTTTTTTCTTCCCCTTTTTTCTTTTAATCTTCATGTTTTCAGAGCTCTAACATCACAGCACCACTGAAAATGCACTGCAGGTATGTCCACCTTGTGGCAACAGAGCAATTAAAAAAGCCAACTGCCTGATAGCAACTAGATAGCATGCTGCATCTTGGCTTGTGGCTGACAGGATCATCATCCCTGTTACTGCTGAAAATAATAACATTGTACGAGCTGGTTACCTGCAATGCTTCCAGCCAGCTGACTTCACTGCAAAAGCAAAAGGTGGGAGAAGATCCCTATTTCAAGACAGAATCTTCTTAATATCAACATTTGCTCAGCCTGTTGTTTCAGGCTTAGAGCTGTGTTCACACAATACCCCTAAGAGCTCTGAAAACTGGAGCAAGAATACTCTGTCTCCACCAGATGCTTCATCCAAAAACCAACTGGAAGAGGGAAGCCAGACTTAGGCCATTCCTGGGAATTCCCAGAGACTGATATTAAACCCCAGGATTTCCAACTTTATTATTAGGACAGCTATTCTAGTGCTGCCCTAATAATTTTTTCTTAACCAAGAAAATCTGCTTTAAATACACAAGCACACCTAGCAATTCTAACAGCAGTGCTCATATTTCTGCCTTTTACCTTCTTACACAGCACATGTAGAGATTCAGGAAGAAAAAAGGCAACATTATATAAAAGGCAAATGGCACTGGTATATCCTGGATTACATCTGCTGGGAGGCATTTGTTAGTTGTTCACAAGTTGTCAGAAAGTCACTATTTCGGTCCACAAGCACTTTCATATTCAGAACCATCTTTTCTACGTGCATCAGCAGTTAAGAAGTGCAGCACAGTTACAACTAGCAATTAAATCTGTGTACAATTGCTTCTCCACAAATACTGTGACACACCACACATGCAGGTAAGCATTAAATGATGACATCTGCATGACCAAACAAGATTCATGCATCATTGACACAATATATATGCTTTGATTAACAACTAGGTAACATCTCCACACATGAAGTAACTTCATAATTGGTTTGTTTTGAGAACTACAAATGCTTTGGCAGAATATGTACAATATTTATACCAAACTTCGGGAATCACAGAGAATGCCTTCTTTTGGAAAGAAAAAAAGTTTGTGCATTCTTTGCAACTAGCATTGATATTATTCAGAGAATAATCCAAGAAAATATGTGCAATACCATACAAGTTCACCTATACGGCTCTTCCAGAAGCAGTAAATCAAATGAGTACTCTCTGATCAGATGAATTTATGTGCATTGCTAAGACTGCAATGAGATTGCAAAGTTCTCTAACTTTTACTTTAAATCCGGTTCCAATTTACTACATAATTTTCCAAGTAACAGGAGTAAGAAAAGCATCTTTTCAGTTTAGAAGTATACATGCATTCCAATTTCCAATTCGCTTTGCAGATGATTTCCCACTCCGAACAAGTCCTGGTACTTCTCTCTGCCAAGGAGGAATTTGAGGCCCATCAGTCAGTCACCCTTGTGATGCTGTAAAGAGGAGCTGGAGTCCTGTAACTGTGACTGCTGAGCAAGCTGCAGGTATAATCCCTCCCAAAAGTGGTGCTGGAGTCATTAACTTTTAACAGATGACTACTCATTTATATTTCTATATAAATTACCTGTGAAAAGTTGTTAGTAGGATTAATTATCATTCTTCCAGTGTCCTTTGTGCCAGTGCTTCAATCAGATATATGGGTTTTTCTTTCTATAATGTTAAATCCTATGTCCCTGTAAAACCCTCTGCCAAATTCTCTTGGTGTCCCCACCTGCTACCAGACAGCAGAGAAGCCCTAAACCAAACATTTCTAAAAAGTCTTTTGAGAGATTACACAAAGCTGAAAAAGGTCTTAATCTATTACCAACGTTAAACTTCCTGTCTCTGGAAGTGGTTTGTCACCCAAAGCAGTCTAGGGAAAGCGGAAGTACTTAAGATCTTAATTAAGATAATATTAGAAGATTTACCAATTAGAGCATAAGAGCAGAATGCAAAAAAATCCCCTGAAAAGAAAAAAAGATAAAAACTCTGTATCTGTGTACCCTGAATACCCAGAAGACAAGTGCACCAGAAGTAAGTTTTAATTCAACTTGCTGTAAGCAAGGCAATAATTATTTTTTAATCAATAACAGTCTCATGTGTTCACACACCACAGACCTCTTAGCTAATGCCAACAGGAACCTGCGGTGCATTTGCAGCACACATTTTAGATTTCCCTTTTCCTTGCAGAGACAGCTTTTGTACCAGATTTGGTTAAACACTGGATATATTTTGATAAGGTGTTTTATGCAAGATCATTAAAAAAAAACAACCCTTAAAAGCAACACAGGAAATCAGCAAGCTTTTCTTGGTACAGTATCAGTCAGAATACTTATTTATATGGCAATATTTCTCTTCCCCAGGAAACTGTAGCATTCAAAAGAGTGTTCTCTGGAGAGGAAAGATGGCATTCAGAATCATACTGTGCATTTGTCATGTCACACGGACTGCTGAATTACTCTCAGTTCCTCACTTTGGATTCAGGAACCTGACCATGAAGTCATCAGAAATTCCCAGGAAAGAGGTCAGCTTTCAGCTTTTGCTACAGATCTGTGGTATCTAATTTAAACAGCAATGATCACAGCATAGATGAGGATAGGCTGTGTCACTGGTGCAGGGATGCTCAGAAATAGTGAGAAGCATCCTCCTTCCCAATTGCTATTTTCAAACAGCAGCAGAGGAAGCTCTATGTTTAAGCTGGGGGTGTAAGGAAGATGGTCAGTAACGTTAACTGAGATTTCAAACAAGTTTACAGTGCACCCTCATAAAATAAGCATCAGTATAGTCCCAGACGCGCACAGGCTGGTTGTAAGACTTTTTAAACACATTTTTGCATGAACTCATCTGCCTTTGACAAAGCAGCCATAATGAATCAATTCCATCTTACTGCAGCACGTAAGGGGCAAATTACAGCTACTGCAGAGCAGTGGGCCAGTAATTTCCACAGTTATTCAATAAACAAACAACTGTATTGTGGCAGTTTAACAGTGGATAAAACACCATCATCTCCATGTTACCTCTGCATTGGATGTCTAACAGAAACACTGTTCTTTTGTTCAATGACTACAATAAATCTCGGTGCAAACCTGTCCCACTTTGTAGTTTCTATCCCTGATTTTATGGTCTTCTGAAGATGTCAGAAGACTACTAACATGAACAAGACAGGAAAAAAGGGTGCATGAAAGTAGAAAACCCCAATCTGGTTGAGGGCATCTGTCCTAACCAGCACCCAGGCTTTCCCAGCAACTGAAACAGCCTCTGCAGACAAAAAACAGTTCCAAGCTGCAACACACAACATGCTGGTTCTTACTTTTTTTTCCTACTCAGAACAAAATCAAAGTATATTGAATACACTCAGATGGCCCCATTTATTATGAAACAGGGAGGAAATCACAGCTGTCTTTGCATGAGCACACACATATTCTACAGCAATCTTCATCCTGCTGGACAGGCATGCCCTCTTGTGAAGGTCAGATTTACCAAAGGAGTGCAGAAGTGTGTGGCAGGTGTTTCAGTATCCCCTACGTGGACCACAAATACAATGGTCATATTGCACCAACAGTCTTATTCCTGTATCTGTGAGATCTTTCCCCTGTGACTGCAAGACTTCCCCTTGAAATTATAACCAAGGATTGGACACAGGCTCTAAATCATGAAGAAAGGCGTCTTGAGTTGGTTCCCTTGCACAGACACTGAGTGAGATGGCAGAGGCAGTGAAAGTGACTTCACTTTTGGGGAGAAGAAAAAAAACCACAAAACAAAAATAAAGAGTACCTCTCACTTCTATAGTGGCGTTGGCTATAGGAGAGTTTGAAAACACAAACACGCACAAGTATTCCCCTGACTCTTCTGCTCTGGGCTTCGAAATCCTGCAGACAGGGAGAGAACACATGAGCCATGTTAAATATTGCGTTAACAACCAGAAATGAGCAGGCTAGGAATTTATTTTTTTTCCCCATACTTTAATCTTTTAACTGAATTCCACAGATATTACTTGTTAATTCAAGGTATGATGTATAGATGTACCTACTTGAAATAAAGGATATTGTTTGCCTAGAAAAAGGGTGAGCTGTAGTCTGGAAAGTCAGTACCAATTTAGCTGGAGAAGCTGCATTTAGTTTAAAAACAAAGGAGTCTGACAGCTTTTAATTATGTGCTACAGTTAGCTTGATGTAAGTCATCCTTGAGTCATCAGCCCATTAGGCAGGTGTCATCTCCCACTGAGGGAGAACCATGATTTATACGTACTATCTGCATTAAAAAAAAAATTTATACTACAGCCAATTGGAAAACAATAGACTACAAATAAAATCAAAGCTGACACTGTCCTCTCATAAGCTGTTTTATTTTTTTAACAGATATAAGACTGGTCCAGTAATAGTTTTCCCTGATTCAAACTGTATGTGGAAAAACCAAAAAGCTGGTCAACTCAAGGAGGAAGACACCACACAGGAATCTGTTGCCTCTTAAAATTAAGAAAGACTAATGCAGTAACAACTAGTAGAGGGAAAAACAGATGGAAACCAGCCAGAAAAAGAATAAGAGCTGCAACAAATGGGGGGGGGGGGGGGGGGAAGGAGGAAGCAAGATTAATTTAGACTGGAGATGGTGCTAGCTTCAAGTCCACCAGCTTTTGCTGTCCTTTGAAAAGTTTTTGGATACAAATGACTTAAAAGCTCTATGGACGTGTTCAGATCTTTATCTACAAAAGGCATTTTACACTAGAGAAGAATATGACAGTGTGACACAGAATTTATGTCTCCACAGAACACAGAATAAAGCAGAGTTCTCCCCATCCTTCCCTCCCTGTACTGAAAGGCTTCTTGACTTTCTTTAGTATTAATTTTTTTAAAACACATTAAGTAAATGGCACGCAGATGAACAGAAACCCTGCAGAAGAGCACTGTAATAAAATAACTTCATTACACACAGACACATGGAAAAAGCTGCTCAGTTTAACACAATACTTCGACTCAAGTCTTCACTGTGTTTACAGCACTTACTTTCCAGAGTGACCGGTGAAAGTCTAAAGTTAGTTATAAAGTTAATACATCTCTCAGATAAGCAATAATACAAAGAATGATCATTTAGTATCAAAGTGATAACCGTAGTTTAAACTGCAGGCAGGTAAAGCATCCTTAGGAAGTACACAGTAACCCTGAACATAAGCGCGTGCCAACGCTGCTGGCAAAGGTACAGCCTAGCTGGAACAGGACAACTCCACCCGACTATTTCCATTACTAAGCTATCCTAAGACTCTGCAAAAGTGAGGGAAGGCAGAGAATACCTGGCTTTCTCTAATTGCATTTAGGATCTTAACAGTTAAGCAATCATACTTTGACCACTGCTTTTTTTTTTTATCCACTGCTTAAGCAGCAAAAAAAGTAAGATACTGTATTCTTTGAGTTCTGCATAAGCTTCTTTTTGAAGTGGGAAACTATGACAGCCTCTACTGGAGTATTATTACCGTAATTAATTAAAGCAAATGTAAGCTGATACAGCTGCAAGTTTTATAGACAGACAAGCACTGGAAACAAGTTTGTTTAGCCAACAACTTCCTTCAGTCCTGTGGTTTTAGGAAAAGCCTAGCTTTTTGTAGATGTAGACTTTTCAGCAGCTGCAAAAACCCCATTTTCTTCAATTTAGCTTAATAACCTGCTACCTAACTCTGAAGTAACTGATAAGGAATTCAGAAAAAAGTCACCACTTTTCTCTGAAATATGAACGTAGAGTAGGGACAGGTTACTAGAAGCAAAGCGCAGGACTGCCAGAACCACCTCCAAGCGCTTTGTGCTTGTAGAAGAACACACGACAAATAATTTTTGCCCATTTTTAATTAAAATGGTGAACTGAAAAGCTATACTTTGAGCTTTCTGACTATAGCTGCCTTCCAGCAAGAGCAGCTACATCAAGTTTGAATGAAGAATTAGGAAAGATATGTTCAGTTTTTAATGTAATAAGGAAGCAGGATCTTTAAGGTAAGTAGTTTAACCTATAAATTCTGAAGTTTTCTGGTAAACAACACTGAACTTCAAGCACTAACAACTTTTTATAACAAGCCAACACATATTAATGACTGAAAAAACCAAGAACCTGAAAGGTTCATGTAAATAAATGCCAGAGTTAATTATTCCTTTTTAACCACAACTATGCTGACATTGCATGCATGAAAGCTCACTGACAGAATTTGGTATTTCTAGATTTAAAAAATAACCAAATCAACCTAAAAGTTAACAAGCAGATCAAATGCAGCATGATCATATGCAACGATGAAATGCCACAGAAAGCCTGAAACCACAACGTGCAGCAAAGCAGCTTATAGATGATCAGGAATTCAAGATCTGCTTTGCAAATGCAAACCTACTGATTTCTCAGGCTGTCCCTGTGACTGCAGTATCCTCTACCAACCCTTAGTTCGCTGGGAATAAAGTGACTGATTTACAGTCTGCCCACCTTACTTCTTCCTTCTCCAGGAAGTTAAAATGAAGCCAAGTTGAATTCTTCCTTTACAGAGGAATTTAGAAGGAGAAATTCACTCTAGCTTGGAACAGATGATAGAGAAGTCAGCCTTGATAGTTAAGTTTCCTTAATAATAACGTGCAATTTTCAGTAACCTCGATGCAAAGTGCCTTTTGTACCACTCAAGTGGGTGCTTTTGCACAAGACTGTTCATCAAGTTAATTTCTAGATAAGAAAGCAGAGCCTTTAAAACTCAGACCCAGTGTTAAACATTGTACTGAGGAAGTAACAAGACGTAATTATGAAACTAAACGAGACTATTTTTAAACCGCAAAACTGAACAGATAATGTGAAGTGAGCTAAAGCATAAAACAAAAGGAAAAAGCTGAACACTTCTTTATCTGAATCAAACACAACTTCCATAATTCTGTGGATGAAAGAATGCTTTGCTAAGGTGACAAAAACCTTGAGTATTTCTTAAGCTTGTGCCAGTAAGTAACATTAGTGTGAGAAAGAGTCCACAGACAAGGAACAGTAAACTAGATGCAGTATAATATAGTGGACTTTGACTAGACATAAGCACCTCATTCTGGCATAAGAGCCGAGTAGGAGGATCAGAAGTGGTCTAATACCTTCAAAGAGTAAGTTACCACCAGTGGTTAAAACATTCCTTAAGTGTTCTTTGGCTTAACTTAACACTGACAAGAAAGCTGTATTTGCTATCCATGCTGGCATCAAGTGAAGAAAATGGAAGGAAAAAAAAAAAGAAACAAAAACAAACCAGCAAGAATATCACACATAGAAAACAGATCTCTGATAGCATCACTGAGAAAGCTTCATATGCTCTTATCAACTCCACAGCAAGAAAGCTCTTTCAGGTATAGAGAAATCCTCAAAGGATTTCTGCTCAATGCAAGCTACAGTGAAACAAAAGAGGTGGCTGGACACATTCTGTTCTCCTTCACCCCCTTAGATGGAAGGTAGAGATAAAGGCAGAGCATGTGCACATGGAATAAGTTAACACTGAAAATGTGGATGTACTGACAAATAAGAAGCACAAGTAATACAGCTGTATTGGTTTAATCAAGATTTGGTATCATTTCATAGTACTACTCTGACAAGTCATGAAGTAACAACTCAGAGAATACAGTCTTTCATCTCGCAAGACTAGAAAATGATTAAACCAGCTGATTTCAGCAGTGATTCATGTGCTGCATTTCCTTGCACAATAAAGATGCCCAGCTGCAGGTCCAGCTTTATGTAGATATAAGCAAGACAGAGACTGTGCAATATACTCAGAGGAAAAGATAATGAGACTGTGTGTCTGTGCTTATGTCCACACATCACATATACTCTAAAGATCTACATGAGTTTAGATTGAAAGGAGAAGTTTACAGTATGTTTTTGTTGACATTATGTTTACATGAGCCAGTTGGGACAGCTGTAGACAACAACCTTTCCTAAATTGTTCTTCTAAGGTTATTCACAGATGTACTTTTTGTAGAGCCTCTGAAGCAGATCAACTCATCTAATCACTGTGAAACTGAACCAGGGACCTCAGAGTCCCAACATCCCAACCTATTCAAAGTTGTAGGTTTCCCCGGTTTGTCATTCTCCAGTGTATTATGAAGATTATTCCAAACAGACTTACTTGTATTCCGTAGTGTTTGAAGATTTTCTAGTGCCAGGGATCTCTTCTCCATTCTTCACCCAGTAACTGGAAGAAAGGGGGCTGGGACTTGTGGTGAGGTTACATTGCAATGTGACGGCTGGACCATACACATGTATGATTACATCCTCGCTAGCATTGATCCTGGGCTCTGAAACAAAGGATACATTAAATAGCAACAAATCTTCACTGGCAGTTGTGTCATACTAGTCTAAAATTCAAAGGGGAATTGGGAAGGGAAAAAGACTACACGAGGAATGTCACTGCACTAATTTGGGAGACATCAAGAAAGTCACAATAAAACAGCTGACCACTAGTGATGGCAACACCTTATGGATCAGCACCCCTATATGAAAAAGAAAGATTTATTTTAGATTGTTTATTTTAATATTTAACAACACTACAGATTTCTGTGTAACACCATTAATCATTTTTTACACAATACTGACCATAACATAGAAAAACGCTTGTCCTGTAACTATACAGAAGAGATCAGCTAGTCCTTTGGAAACAACTTCTTTCTGGTTATCTCGTTTCTTCTACTTACTTTGAATTTAAAACAAACCCATTTTTTGTACCTCAAGGTTAGATAGTTTTCTGAATAATATTTCTGGACTTCTCCCTGCAAAAAGCCTAATGTCTACCTAAGGACAATAGCCTGTGCACACAAGATATTTCAAATAGCACAATTCCTCTGATGTCTGAAATTCAAGCAAACACCTAGTGTGAATAAGGCACAAGTCTGATGAAGAATGGCTGAAAGTGGCCCTTAATGCTCAACAGTAAAAAGTAAGGATACACACCATGTTAAAATTCAGAGTCAGGAACTAGTTTGTTTCTAAAGTAACCTTAAACATAAACATTTATGTAGGGGAAAAAAAAACCGTGAGCCTCACTGCATAAACAGACCATAAGAGTTACATATTTTGCTGGTTGCATTAAGAACTGAACCCAGGCTGTTCCACATTACAATCTTACCTGGTAACACTAAATTCACATTTTTTTTAGGGGAAAGCCTTTCAGAAGTGGTAAGATTAGTATGAGGGCAATGTCCTTACATTTGATAACCACGCATTAAGACTGTGCAGATGGCTATTACTTCCTAACAAATAAGGCTGATCAATTTTTAAACTAGTTGGAGACAAGTTTTTCCCAAACTTGGAAAAAACCCCATCTATTGATAGCTCACAGCTGGTTTCAAGCAGTCTAAAAAAACCAACCAACCAACCAAAAAAACCCATAACCAAACAAACAAAAAAAAACCCAAACCAAACAAAAAAAACCCAAACCAAAAAAAAACCCCAACTTGAACACAGGATGACAGAGCTTAATGGAAGTTTAAGGATTCTTGCTATTAGTCTTCCAAAAATATCCTGATTTAGTATTGGCTACAGTTTCAGCTTGAACTAAAGACCACTTTAGTGGCAGTCTCTGCCATGTAAATGCTGCTGTGTCCTCTGTTTTTGATGTATTTCCTTACTTTAAAAGGTGAAATGAATTCCAAAGAGGTTGCTGTTGCCAGCTGCTCATTTCACCGACCACGCTCTGGCTGCACCAACCCCTCTGAATTCTCTGCATTCAGGTTGGCAGCAAAGTGCAGGAGGGTGAGGAAGTCGGTTGGTAATAAGCATCTTCATGATTTTTGCAAGTCAGCAAAGGATTTTTAATCCTGTAAATTTTGTTACACCTTGTGGTGACATATTTGCAATACAAATTGAGTCATACATGCAGTCCTTTGGATCTTCATCTGCAAAGCACTTGGAAAACAAGTTATTAAATAGAATGAGGGGAAGCGCAAAATACCAGTACTGTCAGAACCACTGCATTTTTCATCATATAAAACATTCATCTATCCAATAGTACAGTCCTTAGATTATTGCCCAGAGAAGCAGGGAGAAAAAACATCTACCTATTAATAACCTGACAAAGTCCTGTATATCCTTTCCCCCTTTCTTCAGCAGGCTGGTTACACAGCTTCTTTTCAGTTATTTAAAACCAGGGCTATCGTTTAACTGCAGAAAAACTGGCAGCTACTGCAGTAATGGATTGGTTTTTTACATTTCTCATAGACACTTTGCCATTATCACACATTTTCAACTGTGTTTCTGCCTCGTGGTTCCCATGCTGGGAATTTTAACCGTGCAAGGATCCATTTGGGTCCTATGGGGCACAAAATTGTTTTGTTAAAGCCATACCATTACCGGACTGCCCCGTATGCTTCTCCATCCCCAATGAAAAGCTTGTGAGCATTCTGAGAAAAATACTAACAGAGCTCTGGAAATTCAGAATTCAACGGGTTTTGTTTTAAATGTTTTTCTTTGACGATGAAAGCAGCATCTTCAAGTCTGTAGCCTGCAAAATAAATGCAGTATTTTCCTTTCAGAAGGAGGATGCTGGTAGGACAGGCTTCAGGCTGCTGAAACAGAGACTGCACTGCATCTACGGAGCGCTGTTATAACAAATGCTGCTGCTATCTGTGCCGAAATACAACCTAAAGTGGTGATCAGCCTGCAGCGATCCTGGAAACGGAAAGCATACATGCTGCCACCAAAAAGTATTACACAAATCCTAGCAACAGGAAAAAGTCACCTAAAAATCTGAGTCTAGGCCCTACAGAAACCAGAAAGTTAAAGACTTAATCCAGAAGGGTTTTGACAGGGGTAATCTTCTGGCTTTCATATTCTGTTGAAAAATGACTCTTCAGCCTTTAATAATCATAGAATCATAGGATGGTTTGGGTTGGAAGGGACCTTAAAGATCATCTAGTTCCAACCCCCCTGCCATCAGCAGGGACACCTGCCACTAGACCAGGTTGCTCAAAGCCTCATCCAACCTGGCCTTCAACACTTCTAGGGAGTGGGCATCCACAACTTCTCTGAGCAACCTGTTTCAGTGTCTCACCACCTTCACAGTGAAGAGCTTCTTCCTAATATCTAATCTAAACCTGCCCTCTTTCAGTTTAAACCCATTTCCCCTTGTTTTTTTATTAACTGCCCTTATGAAAAGTCCTTCCCCAGCTTTCTTGTAGGCCCCTTCAGGTACTGGAAGGCCGCTATAATTTAATTCTAGAAGGCAAACTGCAAATGAAATACTACTGGGACTATGACATCCAAAGAAGGATGTTTGCGTGAAAGAGCAAGATGCTGAAGAGTCTTTTTACACATCACTTAAACTGCTCATTTTCCATAGGATCAGGTTTTTAAATTTAAAAAACAAACAAACAAAAAACCCCATAATTGAAGTTCTTCATGCAAACTAGGAATGAGATAGAAGCTAGATGCTAGGTCTTGGGTGTTAACTTTTAAAAATACTTTTAAAACTTAACTTGACCTCCTTGCATTCAAGTTTTAGTATTTGAGACAAGCTGTGATTTAAAGGACGTGAAAACAGGTTGTGCTCTTTTGATACATCTGAAGTTCCCTTTCAGTGATGCTGGTGTCGATTAAGGCCGGCAGCAAAGTGGCACCATCAGCTGGAAACTCTGACACTGTTTAGTCAGAAAACTAACTTCAGATAAACTGTGTTCACACTTAATGCAGCATCTGAGACACTTTGGACAGCTTCAGATAAGATCCTCATCTTCCAGGGATGGCTTTGAAACCTGCTTCACTCCTTATCTCCATTTCCAGCAAGGCCACGCAGCGGTTTGATGTCCAAGGGTTCTGTTTCCCAAGCAGTAGCTGGTCAGATCTCTTAACATACACAATATTACAGAGTAAAAGCATTCAAGTACTCTGCTCAACTTCCCTCCTCCTCCCCCCCATGAATAAAAAAATAACAAAATCAGAAGAATTATCCCAGGCACAAGGAACTTAATGAAGCCACGATACACACTCCAGAATTAGTAGCACCAGATGCAACAAGATGATGTTAACTGGGGAGGCAGATGAGAGGTTAAACTTTAATCCCTGAAGCAGGTTAGTATTAGTATAAACAGTGGAGAGAAGAAAAAGCCACTTTCCATATGGAGACATCTTCACAGTAATTCATTCCTAAATGGTGACTTTTCATATGAAAAGGATTTTCTCCCTCTGTAGGTTACTAAAACTGACTAGACAGGCAGGACCACCACAGATTGCCACACTCAAGAAAAACTAAAGGTCTTAACAGGGGCAGTGTGTATTTCTAAGAGACATTACTTCCTACAAGACAAATTTTTTAGCTTTGTCTTAAGGTAGTATTTTTTTCTAAAATTACGTGGTTCTTGCTGTTGTGGGTCATGCAAGCAATCTACTGATCCAAGTCCTTTGGGATTTCAAAGGACAAAGGAGAGGTCACACATCAGGACTGAAAGCCAAGCAGATTTGAGCTGAATGACCCAATGCCACTTAAATTTTCAAGTCAGTCCATATCATTGGGTTCACTATCCATTTTTCCATATAGATCAATGCTGTTTCCATTTTCCAGAGGGAAGGTCTCTGATCCAGCAGTGCCGACTCCAGCACCACACTTTAGGGAAAGTTTTGGGTTTTTTGGTTTTGGTTTTTATTTTTGTTGTTGTTTGAGGGGGGTTTTTTTGTTTGGTTGTTTTGTTCTGTTTTTTTAAGGTATCCAAAAACCAGAGACGTAATTATAGTTTGACATTTTTGTACCCAGACAAAACTCAACATGGGACATAAAATGTTTATTTACACATAGGACAATAGCAAGACAACACCTATGCTCTACTCTTTGCCACTTTAGGACATTGAGAAACCACCGAGAAAGCAATTTCTCCTGTACTCCCATGCAGCAGGTTCACGTTGCAGATTTAATTCACTCTGCCTATAACTCTTTGGATATTTGCTGCATCTTCTTAGCAAACACAAGAGTTTCGCATCTTACACAAGATAAAACTGGCTTCTTCTCTACTGACTCTGATACGAATTTTCAGACTTGCTTGAGAATGCTGTGAAAGTGAGCTGAATGCAGAAAAGTCTTGTAATGAGAGAACAAAAAGCAATTATGGGTCAAACATATTCTCTGCCTTTGAAAGCTGCCAAAAGTTTCATTCTCAGATGAAAGTAATTTAGCTAAAGTTATTAGTTCAACACTGGGGGAGGATCGTCCCTCCCTCCTTTCATAGGCTGGATTAAGAATAGCTGCATGAGTTTGGTGCTGCTGCATCAGAGAACTCATGAGGAACACACTGCTCTTCAGAAAGGAAAAGAAACGCCACGACTTCATGGAAAAATCTAAACATTAAAGGTCACATGTAACAGAAAGGGAAGGAATTCTACAGAAGCATATATGCAACCAAAACCATGTGAGAAGGCATTCGGAGAAATTCCAAGAGAACAGAAGAAATAAAAATAAAATGGTTAGATCTGGGAAGAACACAGAAATGAAATATAAAGGCACTCATGTAGAAGCCAGCATTAGGGTGTCTGGAAACCTACTACAAAACTAAGAGGGGTAGGGAAGAAACACAAATTCAACACTGGGCTTGTTTTCACACAGAAGCTCTAAAAGGGATCCATGGATTTTCCCCAAGTCCTTTGATCCTAAGGAGAAGAGACAGAGATGGCAGACAACGTCAGGCACTACAGGTGGAGGAGAGGTCTCAGGTTCAAAACAACGGGACAAGGTAGCAGAGGGTGCTATCAGGGAAATGGGAGGGGAAGGGTCACTAGACTGCCTCTAGATACTACAGTACCACTACTGTAGGGTGCTGGACTCACTCTGAAGGACGCTTATAGTAGCCTGGGCTCGAATCCACGTTATGGAGGGATTTTGCCTCAAGTCATTCCTCCTGGGATCGTTGCTGGCCCTGCACTCGTAAGTCCCAGAGTCTTCCAAGGTAAGGCGGATTATTCTCAGCACACTCACCCCATTCGCCCCGTAGGCAGTGTTAATGGTGACACGGCGCTTCCGAGCGCCATCCCACAGCTGTTTGAAAGACTCAGCCCGGTTGACTTCAGCATACCACCACTGGATCTCTGGAGTGGGGTTCCCAACCACATCACAGTACAGTTCAAAGGCGTCCCCCGTGAGTTTAGTTTCTGACATGGGCGACTTGACAAACCCAGCTAGAGGGAGGGGCAGCAGAAACTCAGTGACAGAGTGGCAGAAAACAAAATATTTTATAAAGAACAAAGCAATGAGGTGCAGAAAACAAAGAGTTAGAGAAGACATTAGCATCTAAACAGTAGCACAACTTTTACAGAAAAAGTACAGCACGCAGCATTTGCAGCTGGAGGCCGATAGTTTGAGAGCAGAGTATTCACAGGTGGCATGGCTTCACAGCACAAAGCGCTTATCCTCGCCACTCTGGGGCATCCATCTGTGGCAGCTGTCCTTGGGAAGCCACAGGCTCCAACGCACACCAGCTAGGAGGTACCTCCAAGCTGTAGAGTGATGGGTTTTCAAGCCTTTTTCACTTCTGTGGCCCTTGTAATTGGTAAGTGTTAAGTGTTCATGGCCAGATATCTTTTCTCTGAAGAGTTTTCTTGCTTTATATGACCTATCTATAGTGGAAAAAAAGGTAAAACGCTAACCTTCTGCCCTACACAGCTCCCAATTGTGAACTCTGCTTTGACCTTTTCTTCCGTATATTTTGCACTTCCAAGGCAGGGAATTCCCCAAGATACAAGTGACTTACTTTCCTGAAGTAGTTGGATCACCACAGCTTTGGGAGTCTCACAACCTTCTAAGGTAAAGGGAATTTCAGTGTTATATACACACACAGAAGCCAAAAGATCATTTTGTTAGTTGGGAAACAGACAGCACCAAAGGTACTTCAACAGATCAAATGATTTTTGCCTTCTGAAACGAGATGCCGTGCTGACATTTGTGATCAAGCCAAAATATCCTCATTATGGCATGAAATCCTTCAATACTTACCAGCTTCAGAGCTGCATTAAGAGCACAGACATAGTCAGTTGTCCTTCAACCCTGTTTTCAAAGGTATCTATAGAAAACAGCATTGCCTTAAAGCTAGTCTTTTCCCACACCCCCCACTAAAACTAAAAGATTAGAATGCAGCTGCCCAGACAGATTATGCAGCAAAACCCATCATAGTGCTGTGTTCCCTGGGCAGCAGGACTTCTCATCAGCACAGAGTCAGAGTGCCACACAGCTGATAAAACTCGAGATTGTTTCATCCCTCTCCTGAAATTCACAGCTTATTTTCAGGAAAAGGATTGAAAGATCATTCAACTGATTTTAGAAAACAAAAAGGTAGCCTTAAAGCCCTGCTAAAATTTCTGATGCACACTCATTAAATAGCATTTCCTCCCACATCCATTTGACCACACTCACAAAATGATGAAACAGTTGTACATTGAC
Source organism: Antrostomus carolinensis (assembly GCF_000700745.2). Taxonomy (NCBI): domain Eukaryota; kingdom Metazoa; phylum Chordata; class Aves; order Caprimulgiformes; family Caprimulgidae; genus Antrostomus; species Antrostomus carolinensis. The sequence goes on from NW_010315215.1 coordinate 46,123, forward strand.
AATTACATGGGAAGTTTGTGCTCTACATGCATCTCAATAGAATCATTCGCGCAAGAAAACAAGACCAAGAGTCTCTAGAGCACAAGCAGAAACTGTTTCTTGCTGGCACAGTCTTTGTGCAGTAGGTGCAAGTAACAGCTACAAGAACAAACACTCAAAAATAATATTTAAAACAATATTAACCCCAGAAATCATTTTATTTACAAAATAATTTGACAAAGCCTTGTACTCTGGCACTAGAGAAGGTGACAAAGCCTTGTACTCCAGCACTAGTGAAGGTGAGCTCTATGCTCAGTAGAAATACCACGGGAAATAATCAATTTCTGGAGGGAGAGAGAGTAGCAGCTATTGCACTACAAGTGCCCTAATTACCAGCAGTAACAAACTGCACTCAGACCACCGTTGTTGTTTCTTGAGGTTAACATGTATCACGCTGTTTTCACACTGCTGCCTGAGTTAACACAGGAGATCAGGTTAAGATCTTGCACTGCTGGATTGTCCACATTCAAGGGATGTTGAATGACTCTGTATTTCTATTGAGGCATACATCAAGCCATGAGACCAGCATCTATCTCAATGTAGTTTACTAGATGCTATAGGCTAAAGCAGAAGCATATGGCATAGGCTAGTTTCTTTACAAACCTTAGTGCTTCTCTCTCCTATTCTATACCCTTTTTTTTTCTACCTTACACCATAATATTGAAGTGACACTTGCAGCTGAAGAGATGACGGTAGCTCAGGGAAGACTGCTCAGAAAGCGATCCCCCTTCTATCGGTTCCCAGTTTCCACTAAACAGTGATGCATAAAGATGATGAACTCCCCTGTAGTGAAATACAGCCCTGGAGTCAAGGGCCAAATGACCCAAAACCTTAAAGCTGCAATTTGAACCTGCTTCTCCAGCTGTCCCAGCTACTAAGCAACCATTTCTGCAAGAAAGGCTTCTTACCTAGCCTTTAGCAGGGATGGAGGGATGTAAATGTATATTTCAAAACAACTGTTAGCTGCACTGCTGCTGAGGCTACACAATAGACATACATGGTATGAAAGAGTACTGTAAATCCTCTTATTAAAAGGAGTATCAATAATTTGAATAAAGCAAGTTGTCAAAAGCTTTCGGTTTTGAACCTGATTCTGCATTCGCTAAGCTGTTAAAAGTATTACAACTTTTGCACAAAGCCTAAAAATAATTTAAAAAGATTAAACGGGGGAACTGCATCAAAAAGTCTCTTTAGTAAATACTCTCTGGGTTTAAGCTTTAAACCCCACGTTTCCATCAGTTTCAAACCCTCTTGAAAAACAATGTCTCAGATTATGATAAATTTCAATGCAACACTATCTTGAGCTGAGTAACCATGTTATCAGCACATAATAATGATGGCAAAGAAAAAATGCAAACTGGATTCAGTGGCCCTTCTCACCGCACCAAGAGATAAAAGTGCTCTTTAAAACGGTATTCCAGGTTAGAATAAAATCTTGGAACGAGAAATGGGAATGAAAGTGGTACATAAAGCCTCTGTATGCAAATTAATAAAAACTTACTATTACAAAGGACTGGCAGTGCTATTAAAAACTCTACACCACAGTCTCGGGTTAATGTTTTGCATTTTCAGTCGTTCAGAAACAGCAAAGACAAGACATCAAACAGCATCAGGAAGATGAGGCGATGCTTCCAGCTACTGTACATCTGCCAGAGGGCCATTTCCAATTAAGCTATCTAGCCAGAAGCTGCAAAAAGAGTCGAAATCTGCCAGTACCAAGCAGACATGTTAAAAGAGAAAAAAAAAAAAAAAAAAAAAAAGGAAAAAAGAAAAAAGAAAAAAAGGTTAAACATTACAGAGAATGCTCTCCGTAACACAACAGGAGTCTGGAAACTGAAGTACCCTGTTTTTTGGCAACTGTCAGTGATTTCCATAATTGTTCTAAACCAAACAGAAAATGACACTATACAGATTTCATTGCTTACATAAGAGGCTTTCGGAGCCCAACAGTTTCCTTACTTGGTCTTCTCCAAGCACAGCACTCCCTGCTTTGTTATTACCATGTTCTGCACAATTCTAGAGACAGGAACATCAAAAGAACAAATATATATCAAAATACAAACAGATCAAACCAAGAGGTCAGAGTTTTGTTAAAGTGATTATACCATACCTGTTTAAAACTGAAAACCTGCCCTTATTTGTTATTTGTAACTGTCTTATTTCCAAAGTGGAAACTGCAGGAAGCACTGGTTGCAAGAATGATTTTCAGCTTCAGCTTGCAAGTGTCAGCTCCGAACAGAATAGCAGAACAAAATTGCAGCTAACATTCAAAAGCTTGCAAAGGTCAGGGCTCTTGGGAGGGTGGAGTAATAATCTATAGATCAGACCTTAAGATCATATAGACCCATGGGAAGCAGCAGAATAGCTCAAATCTTAAATGAATCCTTAATATCCAGTACAATTGGAATGAGCACCTTCAAGTGCTTACAATAAAATATTCTTATGAAGTTTTGACACTGTAAATTTCCATTATATTGACAGTTGTATTTATTTCATTATAGGCATAAATGAGTTATGCTGTTGCACAGCGAGTTTTCCTCATTAAAAGAAAAAGGTGTTTGAGGTGGGAGTTTTTTGGGTTTTGGATAATTTTAAAGCTAATTGCTATTGCGCATAAAAGAACAAAGGGAGGGGGTAATCTATTGTTAAATAACCCTCACAAGGTCATTACGAATTTTCATTACATACCAGAACGAAAGAAAACAAACAAACAAAAAACCCCCCACATACCCACATAATGGTTCAGAAGGTGTAGCTATTCAAATACATTACTATGTTTCCAACTTTTTTTTTTTTTTTAAAATAATTGATGGTTATCTGAAGGGCAGAATGAAGAACAAGTGGCAATAATATTAAATCACTTCTGAAGTGATGATTGTTTAATGAAGATTTGATCTCATCCACCAATTGTTAGGATAAAGGTGAGGAAATCAGTGGACTAAAGCTTTAAAATTAGAGAAACAAATTAGTCTCTACATAAAACTCTGCCAAAGATGAATGAAATTCAGTGCACAGCAGGGTTCTGCACATCTGTAAAATCTGTATGTTAAAATCTGTATGGTAGTAAAGAACCACTAAATTCAGATTAAAAAATATATATAATTTTGAAAGACAGGTGCACTGTTACTGGGAGTGGGGGAGAAGCTAAAAGCTATTCAAAAGGGCAGCCAAAAATTTCCATAGGCAGTAAGAAAAACATGTACAACAGACTTCCAGAGCCAGAAAGCTGGAAAAGCTCCATATTAAACAAATGTAGAGTTCAGAAGAGGAGAGTGGACAAGAAGCCTTGTCTCTAAACTCTAGATGCAGAGTTTAAATGAGTATAAAAGCTCAGCTTTACTGCTCCTGAACAAACTGTTTTCATTAATGAGGCTTCATCAGTGAAAGACAATTTTTCAGATTAATTTTTCTTCTGCCAATATTTATGAGCTACCTGTTGGTCAAAAGCAAGCGAGAGCCAGCCAAGCTACATTCCAGCTTTGGCATATGAATGAGTCACAGTTTTATATAGCAGCAATAGCCCTTTCACACTGCAGCAGCACCCTTTCCAACTGCAGCTATTTCCTTTATTGACAGAAGCCAGAGGAGAGTGGGTAACCCAGTACTTCTGGAAAAGACACAGGTGGGAGAAGGAACAAGGCTTATTCCCTCAGTGATGTGATCACAACTGTAGGATTAAATACACCACACAACTAGAAATTTATACATACTAAAAATGCGTGGAAATATTTAAACTGTAATTTTGATCAACTTCTGAAGCCCGTAGAGCAGCTTGTGTTCTACCTTGGCTGGAGTCCAAATGAAAAAGCAACACAAAAGTTCCTAAAGAGTTTAAAACCAGTATTGCAATGAACAAAGAGCTTCCCAAATTCTTCACCCACTAGAATGAACACAACAAAAAGGATCTTGATGGAGATATCAACAATTATTAAAAAATATGCTAGCAGCAATCTACCAGTCTAAGGATATACAGAAAGTGGTACCTGACAAAAATAATCCCTGATTTGCAGAAATGATTGCGCTATTGATTTAAATATCCTTTTGTTACTGAAATTTAACACAAGATGCACCAGGTTGCAAAGGAATCAATGCAAATGGCACTGGAGAAGCAAAGCTGAGGGAATATTGATCTTTCCACGTTAAAGTCTGGCCTAAAGAATGGGATTTAAAGAAATAAAGCCAGGTTTTGCCTTAGAAAATATAGATAAGTGCTAGCTGAAGAAAGGAAATTTTAAACCAGTACTAGCAGAGACAGAAACAAGCAGGTTTAAATGGAATTCAGGTACTGTAAAAAGCCCTAACAATGTAGAACAAACTAATTTACCTGTTTTACCTGTATCAAGCATGAAGATTAAAGCTGAAAACAAGCACAAGTCCATCAACATAAAAAAGCAAGAGGAGAGCCTCTTGAAAAGAGAGCCTGCAAAGACCAAGAAACAAGAAGCTATGAAGCCCAAGAGCACAAGGGGCTGCTCAGAGAGGTTCAAAGCAGGACACACACACAAGAACATACAAAGGTGACCCAAATGGAGGAAATACAGTGTATTTCCAAGGATGTTTTCAACCACAAGGAAAATAACTGTAACAAAGCAATTTTCTAGTTGGGGGCAAAGCAGCGCCCATCTCCAGATAACGTTCCTATCCTATCCTGGTCCCATCTTTATCTTCTGGTGAATTCCACTTATGTGAAGAAATAAAATAATTCAAAGGTCAGAAAAAAGCGTTTGCAAAGCAAGACCAAAGATAAACCTCATTTTCAGTATGAGCCCACAACACAGCTAAGATATAGACTGCTTAAGGATTGAATTCTTCACAGATTGTCTACATTTACAATGAAAACCATCATGTAAACAGCAAGAGGCTAATGTTTCCTATTTATCCTGTTAGCCCACCATACATCCATATTTCACGACTTCTCCACTGCTCTCAGGCCTTTAACACAGTTCTGGAGATTTTATTTCTTTGTATTGGTCAAGAGTTTTACCTGCAACTGCATTTATTTATAGACTGAATAAAGGAGAGCTAGGCTAGTCCATTTTTGTTGACATTAAAAAGACTTCCTTATTAATATAACATAAAGCATGTTTGTAAATATATTACTTCAGGAATGCATTTCTTAAGTGGAATAACAAAAAGCAAACTATCTTATATATATATTTAATATTTATATATAGAAATATATATTTATATATATTATATACACCAGTGTAGCAAAAAAATTGTCTAGACTGCATATTGATATGCAGATACTCAAATATCAATGTTACTCTAGCAAATGCCATCACCCTTATTATTGAAGTTCTACAACCAAAAACAGGCATTAGGGTTGAAGCTTTCAGTGAATTCTCTTCATCAAACTGTTTTCACACCTTTCTCCTAATTGGTATTCTGGATTATGCAGTCTGATTTTTTTTAATTATAAAAAAAAAAATCTTCCATCTCTTCCAAGTAACCCAGGCTCTGCAAGAAGCAAAGCTTTACCACCACTGGCACATGCTTCAGAGAGAGGAGATACACCTCTTGATCTTCTGCATCAGAATTAAGAAAAAACTACAGTTATGAGGACTTGAAAGAGAAGAACATGATATAACCAGATGCAAACACTTCACCCGCTCCTGAAACACTGCATTTGTACTGTTTCAGAGACAATCACCTTCTTCCAAGTTACATCTGGTTTTGACACCAGGACTCAGAGGTACAAAGTATGGCTGGAGCACCAGGGGATGAACAGTTTCAGGAAGTGGGATGAAGCTAAGGGCTAGCTGGAAAAGACTTCATTAAAATATGAAGACACAGATGATCCCGGACAGTCCACAAAGTGCTTCTCAGCTTTGCTCTGCCCTCGCTTTAGCTTATTTTCACCTTTATTACATGGCAACAGTCTCACCTATAATTTGCATCAGAATATCAAAGAAAATGACAAGAAACAGCTGCCCTCCTCCTCTCCCTTCTCCATTTCCCCACTGTATCCATCATCTGAGCTTTGAAAACCTGAGCACCAAGTGTCTGCTACTTATGGAACTGGTACTCTAATTAACACCTTTATTCTTCTCCACTGAAGGGTGTTAATTAAGCCATAAATTCTTTTGGAGGGCAGCAAAAAACTACCATAACTTTGTCAAAAGTATTGCATTTTTTTTTACTTCATTTAGGATGGAAAAAAGGCAGCCTAATTAATGTTTCATTCCAATGCTCACCTTCACTAAACCAAAGTATGTGAAATTAATCAAATCTACAGAAAAGTGACAGCCAGCACACCAGCTGGAGGAGAAGGGTGAAAAAATATCTCAATTCCATAGAAAGGTAAAAACAGACAGGATGCTTTAGTGCTATCTAGTAGGTTTGATGACTTCCCATTCCATATCACTAAAGAACATGTTTTTTTATCACACCACTGATAAGAAATGGGTTTGGTCTTAATCACCTCACTGATAAGAGACGGGTTTAAGTTTTACAGTGCACTGCCTGTCTTCTTTGCCGAGTATGACTCATCACACCAGTTCCATAAATAAAAAGTTAGCATTAATTTTCTTGCTCTGCTGTGCCCTATTCTTTAGCCAACTGTAGAAAGAGCGTAAAAAGCAGCACTTGACCTATCATATCAGATATCCAGATGAGCCTATACTGCCTATGAGCATACTAAGAACTGGAGCAATACCTGAAATTAATTCCTGCAATCTCATCTTGCAGCCTTAGGTAGCTGAAGGTAGGTTATGACTTGCTACAGAGGAAAACATTACCCAGATAGCATCATATAAAATACATGAGCCCATGATGTAGCATTAGATTCATTTCACAGAGAGGGAAACCTGAGGATTATTTTATCCAGGTCCACAGACACGAGGATTAACATTTTCTGGATTCAGACCAACATTCTTAATTTCTCTGTGCGTTAGAAAACCTTGCTTAGTTTGACATGCAAAAAAATATTTATGGGCAAACTAATTTCAATTGTTTGCTGGAGTAAAATTCAGAGAGTCCTTAAGTAAATGGTCTCACAGCCATCACTGTTGTGAGGCAGTCCTGGGAATAACCCCATGTAGCCAGGACACATTTCTGTGCAGAGATAGAGAAAGGTCACAGAAATCAGATGCTGGGTTATAAATCAGAGAATTCAGACTGCAAGGGATTTATGCAGGTCCTCTGGTCCAACCACCTCCCCCAAATGTAAAAACCCTTAGATTAGGTTGAGGCCATCAAGCTGCCTATTCATCTTCTCCCACATACGTTCACACTGTGGATGCTTTTATTCAAGAGTTTCCTCAGAATAACAAAGCAATGTTTAACTCCAAACCATAATGGCTTTCAAGTGCAACTATTATTTTATGGTCACTTTGATTGTGCAAAAACTGATCTCAGTAAAAATAATTCACTGAAAAGATAGAAAGCATGGTTCACAAAAGTGTGACTGGGTAGAAAAGACACTGGTGTGTCACAGCAATTACAGCTACACACTTCCAATTTCAGGAATTTACTTTGACCCCAAATACATTCTCATTAAATAAACTCTTTGGGATCAGAAACCTTCTCCAGACATCTTTCTCATACTCACACACAACTTCATGAGTTGTAGACAGTGTTTACAATCCTACTTTTGCAGCAACTCCACACCAGTATGTTTGATACCATAAGGTAGAAGATGTAAAAACAGATTCAAATCTGAAATATCCAGCAAGAGAAGAATAATTGGAACAAGAAATTAGTACCTACTCCCTCATTTTGGTTCCATACTGATGTCAGTAGTCACTTTCAAAGTGTAGGAGTTCACAGGTCTTTTTTTCCTAGTTCTTTAGCTGGAAAGAACAAAGTTCTTATAGTTGTCTGGTACTGTAAAAGAGCATAGTCTGAAGAAGTAACTGGAACCCTGACTTAGGTCTTTTATGAACAACTCAAAAACTTGGTATTTCACTTAGTTACTGGAAAAACAATGAAACAAAACTGAACTACATTCCACTTTAAAACAGTAAGCAAAGCCTGATATCAACATTTAATTGCTTGCTTTCTTAAGGATTTCTAACTTGCCAATTCCTGTATTTTTCTGCAAAGGACTTAAAAGGGCTGATAACCAATGCAGTGGTTTACCTGTATAAACTATCAGATGACACATGTGGAGTAGACATGGAGTAAAAAGATGCTACTTTTCCGCAGGCTTGCCCCTGAAGTGTGTTATGCAGTTGCTATCATAGCTCATTTTCTACTGAGTACAAGCTCTATTTTCAATTTATAGCTTCTTCCTTATCAAAGTCTACTTTTTGTTTTACACCCATCTGCTTAGAGGTGTTGAAGGAGTATAAATTAGAAATCTCCGAGCCTCTCTGCCCTGTCAATTTATGTATTAAAGTGATTCTCGCTGATTTGGTCATCCTGGTTAGACAGATATTTTTAAATATTACTGCAGATATTATATTAAAGCATTCACTTCTATGGGAAGTAGAGAAAAAGCTCTCATGTGCTTATAATGCTTGGACCAGTGGTCTCCAAATAAACAATAGATCAGCAGAAACATTATGAAGCCCGCTCTGGTCAATCTGAAGCATGTGTTAACTTGCCTGTGAGCAAACTCGGCTGTTTGCTTCCCAGGCTTGACCAG
>NW_010315216.1:0-5042 GCF_000700745.2 Antrostomus carolinensis
TAAAAAATATTTTTATATAAATAAATATCTAAGTCCCAGGGACTTTTTTCTATTTTATATACTTATATTATTATTATTACTATTTATTTATTTGTTTTTTATCCATATCATTTATCAGTATATATTAGTATGATGCATTACCCAGTGCATTCATATATACCACTATACTATAGGGCATATAGAAATAACGCTGCGCTCATCCCCGGGTGGACACACAGCTGCCAAGCGGAGCAGCGCGGCCCCCGCGCTCCTGGATTAGCTCCATGATAAGCACTTTGGTACCAGGAGAATCCTGCCCAGCCTGGGGAGGAGGCAGCGGGGAAGAAATGAGAGCGGGGAGCCAAGAAAACCAACTCAGCCTCTTGGGAGAGCGAGCGAAATGCCTGGCACCCGGCACGGGCACAGCCAGGAGCTGCCAAGGGCTCAGCCCACGTGCCAGCGCCAAGTGGGGAGCGATGGGATGGAGCCAGCAGAGGAATGATTAGACCGTCGCTGGATTTGGTTCTAAAACAGGAGAAGCAGGGAAATGGGCTTTAGCTGAGTCTCAGCAACCCAAAGGAAAAGCAGCCAGAGAAGCAGGTGTCACTCCCAGCGCTGAGACGCAGGTAACGGCCGAGGCTGGAGAGCAAACTGGAGGCAGGGAGCGGGTGCAGATTTGGTTGTGGATAGAGGACAAACAAGAGGTTCTGGTTTTATTCAAAGCCAGAACGTGTATTCAAATGTTCTCCAGGTAACGCCGGGCAGGTGCAGAAACCCCTGCCAGGAAGAGGGGCAGGCAGCTCGGCGAGGATTAACATCAGGCAGTAATGATGTCACACACAGGATTACGATTAGTGGAGCTGTAAAGCCAAAGTAGACGCTGAAGAAACTGTTTGGCTATTTTTATACAGCCACCTCCTTGAGAGGTGGCCTGAGCTGCCAGGGCAGGGCTGGATTCAGACCTCAGTTCTTCATTCAGCCCTTTCTCTAGCACAGATCAGCCGCCCCAAACTGAATTTGGGAGCTGAATCAGAAAAAACAACCCTCTCAAATTTTTGCCAAGCTCAGTGGGACCCTGACAAGTTCAGTTGACATTATGAGAGAGAGAATTTCATTCTGGGCTACAGTTGTCAAAACCTGATTGTGATTTTGGGAAACTAATTGATTCTGAAAAGGACAGGAGCTCTGAGCTGCAGCACCTTCCGAGGACACAGCCGTCGCCGTGAGATTCAAGCTGGGTGCTCAGAAAATGCTGCAGACTCTTCCCTTTCCCCAGCAGCCCCCAAGGCCCTGCCTTTGGGGAAGTGCTGGGAGAGGATTTGCCATTGCACCACGCTTCCTGCCTGCCCACCTTAGCAAAATGTGCCGAGAACCTCTCGATGGGTGAGTGACTTTGGATTAGAGACAGAGCTGGCTTTGCTGGGTCATGTGATTACGTGGTACCTAATTACAGGAGGCTGGAGAAGATTAGCCCGTCAAGGTACGCAGCGGAAAGCTTTAGGGATCACAAACAGCTCAAGCTGCCTTTGAGTGCTCCAGAGCAGCTCCACTTCCACCGGCTCTTTTGCATTCTCTGCTTGTTCAGCACGAGGCCCCTTGTTCTTCTCCAGCGATGCACGATCAGTAGTGCCGGTGCTGAGAAGATGTAGGTAGCTGGACACCAAAACAGATGCTCTACAGGCAAGTCATCTCCCTTAACAAAAGAAACCAAACCTGCAAACATAACCCCACGAGCCAGCCTACCTGCTGTGACCTTCCTAAGGCTGATGACATGCTCTGCACAGCTCTGCTGAGAAACAGTCTGAGCCTTCAACAGGCGAGGTTGGGCGTATTCACCACCACGCTCCAAACCTCCGGGCATCGCCTCTTGGAAGAAGATGGGGAATTGTATGTGCATGGCAGGGAGGGTCCCGCTCTGTCCCTCTGTGGCAGACAGGGGGGTTTATAGGGAGGTGATGATGATCCCCACTCTGGACACAAGCCAAACCCCTTTCAGGGCAACACTCCAGGTGCAGACTGGCTGCTTGTTTCACCGACCCAGGTTGGCAACACCACTAAATTCACGTGCAGCCACTGTGGTCTCAGGAGATACCAAGATCTCACTACAAATGGCACTGAGGTTCTGGATGTGCAGAGGAGAAACAACTCCATCTGCTTCTTACAAAGGCTATAAAGAGGTTATGGAAAAGAGTTTGTAGGGTGGTGGATGGCAGGAGATAGACTTGACTTCTCCAACACCTTTGCAGGTTGCCTTCCTAGTCAGGTCATTTTGATGTCCCTATTCCTAAGCACAGCTTGACTGGTAAGAAAAAAATCTGCCTTCTTGCAAACAAGCCCAATGCCAGAAGAGCTCTTACACCACCAGCGCTCCTGAGGGCATGGGCCAGGACAGGGCCAACGGTTTCAGTCTCATTTCCTGTGATAACAGCTCTTGTCTCAGTCCTGCACGTGCTCCTGCACGGCACCACACGGCAGCTCCACACCTGCCTCTCCTGCCAGCCCTGCAAACAGGCGCACTAAGCAGCAGAGTGCACAAAGTGATCCTTTGATGGTGATGGCATCTGAAAGAAGCTACCTCAGCAACAGCAGCTGGAAAGGGAATTGGGGGACGCTCAGCTGAATTTCCAAACAAGCACCTGCCTGCCCGCAGCGAGGCCACGGCTCAGGCGCAGAGCACGGAGCGATGGGAAGTGCTAATCCTCAGAGCCCAGGCCTGCCAAGGAGGCTGTGACACCAGCCAGAGCAGTAATAATCCTTGCAAGTGGGCAAAGTCCAGCGTCAAAGAATTGTCCAGAAGCCCACAAGAAGCTGACTCTGGGCCTTTTTTCATGAGCCATTCTCCAGAAGACACAATGCAGCCTGCAAGGGGAGAGGAAGGAGAAGGAGCGGGACACAAGACAAAGGTGGCCTGACGTCTGCTCTAATGTCCTTTCTTCACTTCAATAATTGAGGTCAAGGTTTTTCAGAAATGAGGAGCAAGTCCCATCATCCACCTGAAACATTATGAGGCCCAAAATTCACAGACACCTTCACCCCACTATTGGTGGCTGAAAATAAAATCCTTAGTACCAGTTTGTAATTGCTGGCCTGTGTCACCTCCCCAGTGTTTTGTGCAAAGACTGTGTGGCTCAGCCATCAATCAGGCCGAGGAGAACATCTATTTCCACTAAAGCTGTAAGACTAATCTCGAATACTGCTGCAGAAAGGATGACATGCATTCACAGAGAGCCACGGGAAATTTGGAGGAGGGTAGAGGTCTGGTTTCTCATCAGAAGAGCTGCATCACAGGCACACATACACAAGAGATGATGTAAAAAAAGAGATCTTTTGATGCCAGTGGCACACTGACACCCTGAGAAGTTTGGGCAGAACATCATCACCCTTGCCAAGAAAACAGCTTGTGTAATTAGTGCTGGCTGCTCTATCATCTGAGGATCTGCGAGGCAGAGTGCCTGCTTGGAAACACGCGTCTTCCCTGACCTGTAGAAGGAGCTGGGTAAACACACCCATCTGCCAAAACTGTTTCCTCTTTTTCACAATCAGCTCCACGGATCTTCGTGGCAAAGATGTTGTTTATGTACCGGTGCCTTCCAGGGCTCCTGCCAGCAGGTTCCTGGATCAGCCGCGTCCCAGAGCACAGGCACGCGGCGTGGATGGAGAGAGCTGATCAGAGGAACCGTCTGCAGAGCCAGGCAGGTAGGAGGTTTGCTCTACAGCAGAGCACAAGGGTGGAAGATGCTCAGCCTGGTGCCTGCCCTGATTGCTGGGAATGCCTCTGGTTAACGAGGACTGTATAATAAACTGCTGCTGTGGCTCCTGCCATTGTCACAGAGCCTTTGGGCAGAGGAAGCAGTTAAAGACAAGACAAGCCTTTGTAGCCAAGCAGCTCCCTCCCTACAGATTTCTAGTGGGCCAAGCCACTCAGAGCCTGATGATTTTCTGCAGCACCTCCACAGCATCTTGCAGCTCTGCTTTCTCACGTGTGCTCAGTGCCTCAGAGGAGCAATAACCCCCATTCGCAGTGCGATCAATGCTCCAGGCAGACTCTGGTATCTTCTCCTGGCCTCTCTTGGCAGAAAAGCAGGGCTTTGCTCCTGGAGAATTATCATGGACTCCTGGGAGTGCCTCAGGCCACCTCCTTCCCTCTTGTTTCCCATCATCTTTGCCTTACTGGCACTGGACTGATTGCTCGGAGAGCACTTCACGCTCTCAGCAGAAAGACAAGGCCGCTGCAGAAGAGCAGTCTGCCTTCCCCGTGGATTTTTACCTCTCCCTGTCACACTGCTAAGACCTGAGGTTCCTGAGCAAGCTGGAAGCTAAGTGCCTTCTGCACATCAGGGCAGCCTGCTGTGTGGTAATTAACTGGCAAACAGGAGAACATGTCTTTGTTCCGTATCTGAACAAGTTCAGTGGGAAGCGCTGGACACGTGGGCATCACCACACTGGGATCTGGCGTGTGATTGTCTGTGTCCACACTGGTACCTGCACGTTGGCTCAGACACCCCTGTGCAGGAGCTAACAAGACAAGTGGCAAACAGCACCAAGCCATTTCCATCCAAACCAGAACTCCAAACAGAATGAGGAATGAGCCAGCTACAGAAGTTCATCTGGTTTTCTTTAGAGATGGTGCATTTCTGCAGAAGAGGAACTGGCTGTAAACACCGTCCTGGCAGGAATTCATATCCACACTCCCAGGAGCTGTTCAGTTTGGAAACAGATGTTTCTTCCCTTCCTATCCACAGGGTCCTTCTTGGTTACATCAGGTTGTGGAGGCTCAGAACTGACAAATGACATCAACATTTGGATTTATGGAAGACCAGCTTTGTAACATCAGTTTTAACACTCTCTCATTAAGGCCCCAAGTGTTAACTTGAGCTGCTAAAGGAACTAATTTGACAGGACAAATTAATGAGGAAAGAAATACAGCCTGAAGAACTCCCACCCATGCACAGTGAACACCAGAGAGAGATTTAGGAGAGGGCAGGACTCAGGGAAAAGTGTTCATGTCACACAGAGAAGGCTGGTGAGTGGGGAGAAGAGGTCTACAGGCTTCCCTGCACACC
>NW_010315216.1:5086-5849 GCF_000700745.2 Antrostomus carolinensis
GTTTCCAAAGAAAGTTCTCTCAGCCAAGGACTGTCCATGTTTATCTCAGTTGAGGGAGCCCAGTGCAACAGGACCACAACTGGCCAGGAGGAATAGACACCTCTCCTGCTCTCCATCAGAAAGCCACTGCACTACCGTGGTGCTTCTCCCATAAGCTGCACGTGTGAGGACAGTACTGGGGCACGTTTGCAGTCGATGGCCCCAGCTCCCTGCCCTTCTGCCAAGCTCTGGTTCCAGTCAAGGCTGCAGGGACTGTGAAACACTACAGAGAAGAAACACTTGTGACCACACACAACTTCCTCCTTGTCCAGCACCTGCTTTCAGCAACCCTCCAACCCTGCAGGTACAAACACGGGACAGCCAGAGAGAACTGACACACAATTTGGCTTCCTACAGCCAAGACCTCTGAACCCTCAGCACGGACTAAGAGTTTAGCTGTGACAAAAAGTTATGCTGGCTCTTTCAGAAGTACAAAAGGAGAGTACATGTCAACAACTGCTGCTGAGGCATCGGAATAAACTTCCTTAAGAACTAGAAATAACAGCCAAGATCAAGGCCTCTCCCACTGTGCTCAGGCTTCTGTGAACAGCAGCAAAGGACAATCCACATCCCACAGAAAGAAACCTCGTCCCCACTGAAGCTTGTGGGAGAGCTGGTGTTCTGTGGGGATGTCACATGTCACTTCAAAAGTTTAGATCCCTCCAGCTGTCTTCTAAAGCCCTGACTGGGAGAGATGTTTCCAAAAACCTAACAGGAGAAATCA
>NW_010315216.1:5923-6589 GCF_000700745.2 Antrostomus carolinensis
TTCTGTTCCTGCTAAACAAGAAGCAAAAGAACACCCTCTCAGCTGGTTTTCAGGTTTTCCAACTGGAATTTTCCAATAAGCTTTGACTCTGTGAGGAGCTCTGCTAAAGTTAAAAAAACCAATCAAACAAACAAATCCACAGCAAGAATAAAGGTTGAACTGGCCATTCAGGACTGCCCATGCCATGTTTTCAGTGGCTAAATGCAATGGGACAGGATAAAAGTTGAACTCAAGCTAGTTTTAAACAGCAGCAATCACTGTACTCTGCACCCCCACTCAGAGTATCTGATTCTGATCTACAGTTTTTGCTTTTGGCTCCAAGAAAAGAAAAAAACAAAACTCAACACAAAAATTCTGTCTCCTGGCACTGACTCAGTGGCTACTCTCACTTTGCTTAGTGTATTTCAGAACAAAGTGAGCTGAAAATCCTGCACCACATAGAGGAGATTACTGAGAGTTATCATGGGCACTACGGGTGCTGAGCTCACAGAGAAACTTCCAGGCACGAAATGGAAACGGGCGCTGCTTCAACTCGGACAGCAGAGCTGCCCGACGGCTCCAAACCCCCTCGCTGGCCTGAGGCGGCCGCGCCTGTTGCACAGCGCTGCTGTCTGTCCGTCCCTGCACAGCCCCGTCGTTCTGTCCATCCCTGCCCCGTGCTCCCGC
>NW_010315216.1:6711-9456 GCF_000700745.2 Antrostomus carolinensis
CTGCCGTTCTGTCCGTCCCTGCACGGCGCTGCTGTCTGTCCATCCCTGCACAGCCCTGTCGTTCTGTCCGTCCCTGCACAGCATTGCTGTCTGTCTGTCCCTGCACAGCACTGCTGTCTGTCCGTCCCTGCACGGCGCTGCTGTCTGTCTGTCCGTCCCTGCACGGCGCTGCCGTTCTGTCCGTCCCTGCACAGCATTGCTGTCTGTCTGTCCCTGCACAGCGCTGCTGTCTGTCCGTCCCTGCACGGCACTGCTGTCTGTCCGTCCCTGCACGGCGCTGCCGTTCTGTCCGTCCCGGCACGGCACCTTCCACACCTGCTCTGCGTGTGACCGCTGAGCGGGAGGAGAGCAGATCCTGGTGCACGCTCCCTTTACAGGGTCTCTTACGTCTCTGAGAGGCCACCTTGTTGCAGGAGCTGCAGAAGTTGGATTCTATCACACGCCACCTTCCTTCTCTGTTTAATATCCTGGGTGCAGAGACATGGAGGAATTACATCCCATAACTGATGTTTATGAACAGCCGTGGAAGTGAACACACAGAGCTAAGGCAGGGGCTGGACAGCTCAGGTTTTTAAAGCTTTTTACAGCCATTGCCTGAGCATCCTGAATTGGTGGGATGTCTGTGGTACCCAAGGAAAGCCCCGCAATGCTCATGCCCAACTGGAAGCATTTTCCAAGGTACCCCAGAGTATGTCAACTAGCATTTTACATATGGCAGCAAAACTCGAGCCCGCAGGCTAGAGGAAACACATGGGGGTGTGTGTGTCTGCCCACAGAACAGGGACCTGGAGGCATGAAGAGACAACAGAAAGAGCAAGGAAAAAAAAAGGAATTCCAATTAGCAAGACATAACTGAAAAGAATAATGAAGACAGAGGCTTTCTAACCACCAAAACAGAGTTAACGAGGGGAAAGCAAACAGCACTGAGCGGCTCCCGTGAGTATGCTGGAAAGAGAATCTAATGCTCCTGTTCTTCACTGGTTCTTCTTATGGGTCCCCAGCTGAACCTGTCCCTACAGAATACCTCTGTCTCCAGAGAGGTCACAACGTCCTGCAAAATCCTAGGACCAGGTAGAGAGGCTAAAAGCATCCTAAGCTCTAATCCGCAGCCTGTCTTGCTTAAGAAAACACAGGCCCATCCCAGTGAGGCGTTGGCAGGGGAGGAGGGGAGATGCTAAGCCTGAGCACTGCCGGTGTGCTCTTGGGTCAACCCCGCGGTCTCACTCATGGGGACAGCCCCTTTCACTCCCTGAGGAAGCACTTAAGCCACCACCTTACAAATCATGTGGATACCTGAAAACACGAGGTTTGTCTGACATCCTCCTCACCCCTGGTCCCCAGACTACGGCTCACTGGGGCTGCTCGCTGGGCACAAGGTTGTATCCTGGCTCTCCCCACATCTGGACAGAACAGGACTCCTCTTTCTTTGCTCTTCTCAGTGATGCCCAAGCTCTTCTCAGTGATGCCCAACGATAGGACAAGGGGCAATGGGTGTGAGCTGGAACACAGGAGGTTCCGCTTAAACTTGAGAAAAAACTACTTTCCAGTGAGGGTGCCAGAGCCCTGGGACAGGCTGCCCAGGGAGGGTGTGGAGTCTCCTTCTCTGGAGACATTCAAGACCCACCTGGACACCTTCCTGTGTGATCTCATTGAGGTTCCTTCTCTGGCAGGGGGTTGGACTGGATGATCTTTCGAGGTCCCTTCCAATCCCCATCATTCTGTGATTCTGTGATTCTTCCCCACCACCAGCTACCACAAGGGCAGGTGCAAAACAGCTGCTCTTCTGGCCTGTGGGTGTTTCCATCCGTTTGAGCCGGCAAAGAGCCAGTGGCTGCCCTAACGGGCTGGCTCTACCAAGCCTCCTCACCCTGTCCAACAAATCCCCTGCACTCTCAAGGCGTTATCAGTCCCCTGGCAGTAAACATGGATCTCGCTGTTACAGAGATGCAGAGAGAGATGCCAAACCACTCAGCCTCAGGAGGTCCTGTTTTTCTTTCCCTCAGCTGTCACAGTCTCAGAGGTGAACAAGCCCGACCCAAGGTGGCTCTCCATGACCACCATTGCCCACAGGGTCAGGCCTGTGTGAACCAGGGAAGCTGCCAGGAGGACCCTGAAGCAAGCTGACCAAAGCCACCTTGACCTAGGGTGACCAAATCCCATCTAGCTCCCTAAAGAGACAGCTTCCTCTGCTCAACTCAACATGGAAACCTGTTTCCTGGTTAAAGACCTCCCTTATCACCAAAGCCTGCTCACTTTATGCCAGACAGAGCACAGGAGCTCTTCTGTCCCTTCCTGGCCATTTGCTGATGGCAACCCGGGAAGCACGCAGTGCACGGGCTCCCCAGAGCTGCTGCCCCAGCCCAGGGCAGATGCCCCAGTGCATCTCCATGGGTCCATCTCCACTCGGTGCATCTGCAGCTCGGCGATTGCTGGGAGGACGACGGAGGAGCCCATGAACTTGCACTAACCCGGCTGCCGCTGCCATCACTCGTGGTCCTGCAGTGGCTTTGTGCTGCAGGCAGCAGCGATGCCCGGGGAGAGTAAGAGGGAAAAGCTGCGGTGGCTGGAAAGCGGCACAAGCATCCACGGAGCAGGAGGGCAGGGGCTGTCCCCAGGGGCTGGGCAGCGGCGGTGACAGTCCCGAACCGGAGGGCTGGAGGTTGGGAGCAAAGCCAGAGAGCGGCTTTAACCCTCGGTACTTGGTCTCTCGCCGATCCTACCCCGCAGCCCCGAGACTTCCAGGAT
>NW_010315217.1:0-1579 GCF_000700745.2 Antrostomus carolinensis
CATAGCAATGGCACGTCTCTTCATGCCCCCTAGCACTTGGGCAGGGACACTTCCAGGAAGAACCCCCCTGCGGGCAGGGCGCCTTCACCTAATGGGGTTCCCAGAACCCGGTGGTCTTGCGGCCATCCTTGCAAACAATCTTTGAGATAAGTTTATCACCCTGTGGCTCCAAGATATCTGGTGGTCTTGTGCAAACAATCTTTGAGACAAAGTCCATAGTGCAGTTCCTCACATCACCCCGTGGCTCAAAGATACCTGGTGGTCTTGTGCAAACAATCTTTGAGACAAGTCCATAGTGCAGTTCCTCACACACAGGCACTCAGCAGATCTGTTTTCCATTTACATGCTTGGAAAAAGTATATTTTACATGTGTTGATCAGAATGTCAGCTATAATTCAACAATGATAAAAAAAGAACAAAGATAGTAGGAGTATGATGAATATACAAATGCATATATAAAGCTATATCACAAAAACACTGTGCGTTTCGTAGTTGTTTTTGATATTGAGAGTTTTCATTCATGGGGGATAAGTAAAGCTGATTTACAGACGTTTCAATTCTTTCATTTTTGAAAGATTTCTGATAGTTTTTCAAGTTAATAAGAGTCCTTTACTTTGGAGTTGATTCGAGATTGATGTTTATAGTTGGCAATGAGGTTTTTTTATCTAATTTTTAATTTTTTTTTTCATGAAACTGAATTTATGACACTTTTTCATGTGTTCTTAGATTCAAAACACATAATTAAAAAATAGAATCAATATTATGTTACCAATGACTAAGAAAAAAAAAATAGAATTAATACTATACTACCAATGACTACGAAGAAAAAAAAAAAAAAAAAATTAGTTGATTGCTTTCTCCATATAATTCTACTTAGTTTCTGTCTTCATGCCAGACATTTTATTTTATGAATCAAAAAAATAATGAGTTTAACAAATAAATCTAGAGTTCAAAATTCCATTTTGTTACTGTGAAATTTCCAGGAAAAAAAAATAAATATGATTGTACTTGTCTTCTTTTTATAAATATGTGTATTAACGAAACAAGTACTAGTGACCACAGAAAAACAGCATAATAGACTTGCAAATATGATAGAAGAGAGGTTATTTTTCACATATAAAAGAACATTTATGTTTTCTGTCTTGTAAATCCATATAAACTGTATTTTCAACTCTAGTTTAATATCTTGTTTACATATTTATATACATATACTACAAAAAGATAAAATTAATGAGCTTGAATGTTCTTCCTGTTTTGCTTCATGCACATCAAACAATATATGCATGCATAGATAATTTAAAAACATTTTAACCATTTAGAATAAATATATACTTGTTTTCACACCTTACCATTCATGTGTCTTAAATAGTGTATATTCCTAGCATCCCTTGGTCCTGTAACAAGTTCTTTCACCTCTAACATGAAGATAATACCAATGTCAAATATGACTACTATACATGAACAATGGTAATTGCTGCTGTGTAACTGTGTTGTTTTTCTCCCTTCCCTTCCCTTCCCTTCCCTTCCCTTCCCTTCCCTTCCCTTCCCTTCCCTTCCCTTCCCTTCCCTTCCCTTCCCT
>NW_010315217.1:1591-3529 GCF_000700745.2 Antrostomus carolinensis
CTGCTGTGTAACTTTGTTGGTTTTCTCCCTTCCCTTCCCTTCCCTTCCCTTCCCTTCCCCCAGCTGAGCTACAAATGATGGTTTCCCCCATGGGTTTCTCGTTAGCATGCCTGAGTATGTGCCAGTGTTTCAAACTCTGTGAGAACTCATTAGCAACAATACTAATCATTGGGGTAGGAAACAGAATGACCAGCAAATTTCACTTTTGTGTTGCACATCTCATTAATTTATAATTGTTCCTCAAAAACTGCAGGGTAATATAAAGTCAGGAAAGGTGCCAAAGAACGATTAAGAGGCAATAAACATATGTACCAATATGAGAATTTATGTCAAATAAAGTTGTCCATGAAGGAGATAAGGAAGCCTACAAACTATGGCTCAGTATTTTCATAAGATTAATTTCTTTTTTCTTTTTTCTTTTTTTTTTTCTTTTTTTTTTCTTTTTTTTTTTTTTTTCCCATCCAAACCTCGCTCTGGTGTTTGTGATATAACTGTGGTATTACTGTGACAGTAATCCCTAATTTGAAGTGGAAACACTGCAAATCAGCCTTGAGGCAATGAAAGGGAAAGAAATATATTTTCTATAGAAAATTGTATGAAGATATTTTACTCAATGAATGATTATGAGGTTAAAAAAAACATCCTTAACTGACAGGTGAATAGTTACGATAATTTAATTGTTTCAAACATCTACAAGGAATTATCTTTCATGAGATGCGTTTGCATGACAGAGATAAGCTGGAAGCATTGTTAAAGAAAATTAAGGACACTTCAACATGGAGTCTGGAGTATCACTACAATAATTTGCAAGATTACACTATGTAAAAATATTGTAATTATTAAAATAATATTTACCTATTGTGAATTAGAAGTACAGACCTAAGAAAATGTAATTCTAGAAGTGTAAACCATGAAGGATAACTAAATAAAAGAAAAGTAGTAAAGCATCCATGATCTGTACAGTGGAACATTATTAATATAGAAGTTCATCAGTGCTTTAAGTCTTTGAAAAGATTAAAAATATATGTATTTTGATTTCATAAATATTCTATTGAGAAAAATTTCAGAATTAGAGTCTGTGTTATCAGTTGTGATCATTCATTTTGCTTCATCTCATCTGTGATAAATTCTAATGTTCTGAAGAAAATGAACAATTCGTAAATTTGAAGCAGTCCAGCTTGGCAATATTAATCCTGTAAGTTTCAAAATCTTTGCATCTAAAAATAAATGTTTACACTTAATACTCACCTTTTTTTTTTTTTTTTTTTTTTTGAGGAGAACTTTTTTCTTTTGTTTTCATTGATGGAACAGTATTTCCTATCTTTAGTATATCTACTTTGACCTTGAAGACCCAGAGATAGTTTTATGATTAATGTTGAGAAACAACTGAAGTAGTAAATCAATTGGTAATTTAACTGTTTAATGTCAACAAACCAGGCTTTTTCTTGTATCCTTTATGTTCTGGGTAAAAGATTTTATCAATAATTTATCAGGCACTTGGACTTTAGGATGGTGAGAGAGAAATATCTCTTGACATGAACCAGCTTCTCCTCAGTGAAAGTTGTTATTTTTTAGGCTGCTTGGTATTTCAAGAAGATTTTGGTTGTCTTTTGTGGGGGGAAAAAAAAACAAAAACAAAACAAAAATAAACAACAAAGAAAAGCAACCAACTCACCCCACTCCCTTCCAAAGAAACCCACCTTGTTTATCCAGATACCTAATATGAACTATTTTCCCTCTAATTTTAATGAAGCTTTATGGACAGACAGGAATCCTTATAGAATCACAGAATCATAGAACGGTTAGGGTTGGAAGGGACCTTAAAGACCACCTAGTCCCAACCCCCCTGCCATCAGCAGGGACACCTTCCACTAGACCAGGCTGCTCAAAACCTCATCCAGTCTAGACTTAAACACCTCCAGGGAGGGGGCATCTACA
>NW_010315218.1:0-1752 GCF_000700745.2 Antrostomus carolinensis
AAAAAAAAAAAAAAAAAAAAAAAAAGTTTAGTGCAGGGCACCCAGGCTCAGCCACACTCCTCCTCAGTTACTTGCTTTACTTTGGGTGCTGAAACACGCTTCCATCCTGCTCTTCCAGGCAGTGACTATGCCGCTGAGCTAGCTGGGGTCGGTGACTCCATGCGTTGCCAGTAGTCCAGTGAGCAGGATGGTTGAGAGGCCGGCAGTTGTTCCGACACCTTATTGCTCAACAGCTTTGTTAAGGATAAAAAATGTTTACAACTCTCTTTTTCAAGTGGCCTTGGGCATCCAGTAGCTGAGAAAGTGTAATGGTAATTTAATTCCCAAATGCGTAGCAGTCCTGTGAAAATGGGACTTAAACACCTTTGCAAAGTTTAGTAGAAGTTTTTGGCTTTGTTTTGTCCCTGTCTATATTCCAGTGTGCTGCTTAATTTTTTTTTTTTTTTTTTTTTTTGGTAACTTGATAAATCTTTCTGCTAAAGGTAGAAGTCAGCCAGACTGGATAATCTGTTTTTGATTTAATCATATTGTGTATCTGGTGTATGCAAAATAAATCACTATTCATCTGTTTTGTAATCTGATTTACGTAGGATGGAGTTACACTGAGCGGGTTTTCTACAGCCTGACACCAGGTTTTGTGAACCCGCCTTGAAAGAACCATCCCTCATCAGAGCATTTAGGGGGACTACAGTTAGATTTATTACAGCATATTTATTACAGTCTAGAAAGGAACGTGACAGATTTTTCAGCTGGTTGAAAATTCGATCCGAGGGAAATACACTGATGTCTCTTTGCTCGGAAGGCTGCATGAAGACCTTTTATTTATCTTGTTGACCCTTGTGGAGGGGCTCTTCTTCCCTTTGCGTGATGCTGGCTAGATGAGGTCGTTTGAGCATTTTCAAATGGATAAGGTTTATTTGCAGCAACCAGATTTGATTTTACCACTACACCCTTTGCTTGGTGACTTTTTCCTTTAACCGTGTTTAGCCGCAGGAAATTAAGTGCATGATGAAGATAACCTAACATAGGAAATAGCTCTGACAGCCCCGGCCCATGACACTGGTAAATGCATCACTCTGCTTCCTTTATCAGGAAAACTGCCATTAATTGTCAATTTATAATTGGGCAGGTGGTATTTTGGAATTTTGATGATAGTTTGCAGGCTAGCAGCAAACAGTATTTTTATTTTCAGGCTTTATTTGAGAACATAAATTTTACAACTTAATTATACTGACGTTTTCAGGTGCTGATTTGTGAGGGATGTTAGTGGGTTTTTTCTTTGTTTTTTAAAGAGATGTCATTAGTTATGGAATTATTACTTACTTAAATGTATCTCAACAAAAAAAAAAAAAATCCCTCTTCACTTGAGGGCTACATGCTGGTCAGAGTTGTCCTTTTTAATTAAGTGTTAAAAATTTATAATCTGATAGATGTTCTGTCCTCAGCAAAAAAAAAAAAAAGGCTCCATCAAGTGAGAATTTACTTAAAACCAGAAACATCTGTTTAACAATGTGTCCTGATCATCACCAGGAGAGACACAGCTGCTTTGCTCTGCTCTTTGTCATTCATCATTAGTCAAATATGGTTTATCCAGATTTTTTTTTGATACTTTTTCAGACTGAAGTATGTGTGCCTAACGTGCTAGGCAGAGAATAGTGGCTGTATGCAACGGCCAAGTGACTTTAGTTTTTTGTCACCTCTTCGCTCTTTGTTATCAATGTGGCCAAGGGCAAGGTCCTGCACCTGGGTTGG
>NW_010315219.1:0-214 GCF_000700745.2 Antrostomus carolinensis
GCTGGCCACGTCCTGGGCTCCAGGGTGGACGTTCTCCCAGCGTCCAGCACCACGGGGGCCATGGGAACCCCACTTCCGAGTCCTCGTCCAAGCCAGTGGCCAACCCCATGACCATGGTGGCCACAATTACATGGTCGACCATTCCCATGGTGGCCATGACTAGAGTTGTCCTGAAGATGACCCCGGTGGCCATCCCCATGACCATGCTGGTGGC
>NW_010315220.1:0-212 GCF_000700745.2 Antrostomus carolinensis
CGCCCATTGTCCGGGAGGCGCGCAGCCCGCGGGAGGGGCGCGCTGCCCCGCGGAGCCCGGTTAAACAGATTATTCATCTCCCTTTCACTGCCGGCGTTATGAAGCGGGATAAAGCAGGGGAATTATCTGTTTAGCGGGAAAGTCCCGGGGATTAACGCTTTGCCCAGAGCCCCTCCCCCGCTTTGCCGGGGCGCCCGATCCATCCCGCTCTC
>NW_010315221.1:0-1173 GCF_000700745.2 Antrostomus carolinensis
TCCTTCTCTTCAGAGCTGGTCTCAATCTGCTTATTGCCCAGTTTGTATTTATGTTTGGGGTTGCCCCAACCAAGGTGCAGGACCTTGCATTTGGCCTTGTTGAACTTAGAGGTTTGCACAGGCCCATCTCTCAAGCCTGTCAAGGTCCCTCTGGATGGCATCCCGTCCCTCCAGCATGTCATCCGCACCACAAAGCTTGGTGTTGTCGGTAAACTTGCTGAGGGTGCACTCAATCTCACTGTCCATGTCACCTACAAAGATATTAAACAGCACTGGCCCCAATACCAACCCCTGAGGGACACCACTCGTCACTGGTCTCCACTTGGACTTTGAGCTGTTGGCTGCAACTCTTTGAGTGCAACCATATCCACTGAGTTCTCCATCCATCAAACCCACGTCTCCAATGTGGAGACAAGAATGTCGTGCAGGACAGTGTTGAATGCCTTCCACAATTCCAGGTAGGTGGCATCAGTTGCTTTAGCCTTATCCACCTTCGCTGTAACCATGCCATAAAAGGCCACCAGATTATTCAGGCATGATTTGCCCTTGGTGAAGCCATGCAGGTTGTCACTGATCACCTCCTCATTTTCCATGAGCTTTAGCATAGTTTCTAGGAGGATTTGCCTGGCACAGAGGTGAGACTGAGTGGCCTGTAGTTCCCCAGGTCTTCCTTATTTCCCTTTTTAAAAATGGGGTATATGTTTTCCCTTTTCCAGTCTGTGGGAACTTCACCAGACCACCAGGACTTCTCAAATATGATGGATAAAGGCTTCGCAACTTCATCCACTAGTTCCCTTAGGACCCACAGATGCATCTCATCAGGTCCCATGGACTTGTACACCTTCAGGTTCCTTACGTGGTCCTGAACCTGATCTACAGTGGGCAGTTCTTCATTCTCCCAGACCCTTCCTTTGCTTTCTGTGACCTGGGCAGCGTGACAAGAGCCCCTTCTGATGAAGACTGATGCAAAAAAGTCATTGAGCACCTCAGCCTTCTCAATGTCCTGGGTGACCAGGTCTCCCATTGCCTTCTGGAGAGGTCCCACATTTTCCCTAGTTTTCTTTTTCTCCCAGACATACCCGCAGAAGCTTTTTTTTGTTGTTGCCCTTGACATCTCTGGCCAGATTTAATTCTTAGCTTTAGCTTTCCTAACCTGATCCCTGACCACTCAGG
>NW_010315222.1:0-1174 GCF_000700745.2 Antrostomus carolinensis
GATGGAGATGGAGATGGAGATGGCCACCACATTCCTGCAGCACAGAGCCTTTGGGGTCTTCCTGCAGCCTGTGCAACCCTCACACCCCACAGCACAGTGGGTGCAGGGGTTTCTGTGCCGAGTCCCCCTGTCCTGATATCACTGTCACCCTGCAGACCTCCACACTCAGGGGCCTGTGTCACCCCAGGGATGCTCCCAGGCCTGGGATGTGTCAGCACAGGGACAGCAGATGGCTCCTGCTTCTCCTTGGTGGCAACGAGTGTCCCAGGGAACGACACTGCTCCGTTGTGTGGGCAGGAGAAATGTCTTCTCATCCCAGAAACGCTTCAGCTGCCGTGTCCCAGTGCCACCACGAGCACCCATCTCTTGGGGTGGTGACCAGTGGGTCTCACATGCAGACCTGGGGAGTGTGCTGTAGTTTTTGGCTTCATGTCAGCAGGTTTCTCCTCCTGACCCTAAAGAAATGTCCAAGCAGGGCAACAGCCTGGTGTGGCTTGTTTTGGGGAGGACAGTGGATGGGGTGGAGGTGCACTTGGATGGAGGCATGGGTGGGAGGGTTATAGGGATTGCTGGGAACATGGAGAGATGGAGGAATGGGGGGTGGCTGGGGAGGGATGGGGGAACAAAGGCATGGCTGGGGATGGACAGAGGGATGGGTAGAAGAATGGACAGAGGCAAAGCTGGTCTTCTGGGTGGATGACAGGTTGGGGGATGGTTGAGACAACTGTTTGAATTGAAAACTCCTTGTTCAGCCTGAATCCAACACCGTTCTGTGGCTGAGGGCAGGCCAAGGAGAGCAGCACCTCCAGCAGCACCCTTGTGAGGCAGCAGACCTTGGTCCAGCTGTGATGGAGATGTCCTCCTGCTGCTTTTTAGGAAGATGCTTCCCAGAAAGTACCTCCTCTTTCCTCTCCTGATCTAGGCAGCAGACCTGGCAGCCCAGAAGAGTGTGAAAAGGCACAGCAACCCACCCACGAGCATCAGCTGGTCACTGACAATGGGTTGTCCTCAGCCATGGACACTTGGCCTTGGCCTTGGTCACTTGCCCACTGACAAATCCATCTTCCTCATCTCTGATCCAGCCCAGCACCAACCAGCTTCATATTTCTCCCTCCTGAGAAAGACTTGGGAGTCCTCAGGGATGAGAAGCTTTGACACGAGCCAGCAGTGTGTG
>NW_010315223.1:0-7406 GCF_000700745.2 Antrostomus carolinensis
CGTGTCCATTAATTCCACTGACGATGCAGGGAAAAAACAGCGTATGCAGATAGCATCGCCAATTTTTATAGACTTGGGCTCATTTGTTTTTGCAGAAGTGTTGGTCTGTTCGCAGAGATGCGGAACCAAGGAGCACAGACAACCGCAGTCATGAAAGGCTGAGGGAGCTGGGTCTCTTTAGCTTGGAGAAGAGGAGACTGAGGGGAGACCTAATTAATGTTTATAAATATGTAAAGGGCGAATGTCATGAGGATGGAGCCAGGCTCTTCTCAGTGATGCCCAATGGTAGGACAAGGAGCAATGGGTGTGAGCTGGAACACAGGAGGTTCCGCTTAAACTTGAGAAGAAACTTCTTTACAGTGAGGGTGACAGAGCCCTGGAACAGGCTGCCCAGGGAGGTTGTGGAGTCTCCCTCTCTGGAGACATTCAAAACCCGCCTGGACACCTTCCTGTGTAATTTCGTTTAGGTTCCTGCTCTGGCAGGGGGATTGGACTAGATGATCTTTTGAGGTCCCTTCCAATCCCCAACATTCTGTGATACAGAGTCCGTGTGTCCCAAAAACTGGAAAAAAAGCCTTGAATCCCATCCCATGCGGTGTCCGCGGAACAAACCTTCCTGCCAGGAATAGGGATTCTGGAGTGTAACTGTCATTATGCAAATACACTGCAGGCTTACTGCCTTAAACCAGTTCTCAGTTGTCTTCTTCCTTCAAGGTTTCTTTTTAAAATGTGACTTAGGACACTAATAACAACATGTTAACAATGCTCTGAATCCTGCGTGAACAGTGTAGTAAGGCAGAAGAACCACTGCATTATCCAAATGCATCTCTTAGTAGATGTTCAGTAGCTAAAAAAAAAAAAAAAAAGACATTTACAGCTTTCTGTAAGTTACTGGGATTTCACTGGTTTTCATCAGCCGAGATTCACAGCTAGAACTTGCCTTTGACTTGAACACAGGTGTGACAGGATCTTGTGAGGGCAGCAGGACAGGACTGGGAGGCTGCTTAACCCAAAGATCTGATTGCCCGTAACGTAACAATCTCGTTATCACTGATGCATTTTACATACATAGCTTTCAAACCAAATGTTGAAGTTTTGTGACACAGCATGTTATTCATGGAAAGGTCATAATGTAGTATCTTGGTTATCAAGCGTCTGGTTACAGAAAATAACCAGGGATGTGTTTAAGCTCTGCGGTTCCCTCAGAGAAAATAAGGGCTTGTAAAGGCTGTCTTAATTGCAGTGTACTGCAAAGTGCCACATTCTTAAGGTGGTTTCTCATTTGAGTTGACCTTTCTCCAACAGAAATTTCTCACCACCCTGTCTTAGCGAAGATGGTTTCTGGAGAACGTGGCTTTTGCAGGGAATTGGTCTCGAGCTCTCAAAACCTACAAAGCGATTATATTATTTGAGTAGTGAACCCATGACTGTGCAGGCTGAAAGAATAGAGAAGATCCTGAAGGTAGCCGTTGAGGCATTTTCTGTTTCCATTCATCTGTGTCTTGTTTTGCATTGTATTTTCACTGGCCTAGGCTTGTTTTTTAACTTTGCCTTCCATCTTGTCAAATATTATGATTCATTTCAGGTTAGTTGCTAAATAGTGAATGTTGCTCTCCTTGAGGGATGACACACATACTTACTGCAGTGCTGGATCCCTCTGTAGGTCAGATACATCCCCAGCGTAACTGGGATTGCTGAAAGCTCGCAGGGCATGTCCGTGCTAACCTGGCAGGGCTTGTTTGTGTGCTTGTAGCGAGAAACAGTGTGTGTGGAGAAAGTTTTCGGGTGAGTGATGAGACAGAAGTCTACTGAGTCTACAGAACAGCAGGCTTGAAACTTGAAGGTGGCAGTGAGGTTTTTATCAATATACAAGTTCTACGTGTCTTCTAAGCAGAAAATGAAGGAGAGGGGCTAAATTTTACTTATGCTGTTGCAAATCAGTAGAGCAAATGTTGCTGTCTCTGCTTGGTAGCAGAAGGAACCGAGGAGAAGTGCTTCTCTGAAGAGGCTACCAACTGTTAATGGGTAAGGCACTCTGGAGCGTGCAGGGTGCTCGCTGCCTCTGTGGTTCTGACTTGGCCTCTGTATTGCTGTTGAGAGATACCCGAGCTGCTCGGTAGGGGGGTCACTTTGTTTGGTTTCAGTAAGCAAGGGTATTCTACCCCTACACTTCCCCAAAAGAAATGCATGTTCCAGAGAAATATGGTCTTCTCTGACTCTATTGATATCCTAGTTTTGTACCAATAGTTACCTTGTCAAGACAAGGTCATCAGTGTCTTCCCATGGTATGTAGTTCATCTCTTTGCAGGTGTTTCCAGAGGTCCTGATTTTTATTCATTGCCAAAAGGGCTTTTAGTTTTAAAAGCAAAAGGAAACCCTGAATCACCTAGTTTGAGCTGGATATCATAGGCTGTTTAACTCCATCCAGTTACTTGTCTTGACCATAATGTCTTGCATTTCACTAATTGATAATGTGCTTTCAGAAGTGCGTTATGGGGTTGGGGGTTCTTTGTTTTCTTCAAAAAGACATGTGGTCTTGCCTTGTAATCACCCAGTGGTATTGGTGGTCTCTCCTTTTTTTCTATATGGTTGTTGCAGGCCTTGAATTTGCAGAGGGACAAAATATTTTAGTGTACAGCTGAGTATTTACATCTGGGTGCCTTTTACCATCTGCATTTGTCATTTATGAACGTCTAACACATCATGTAATACATCCACTAGAACTGAGGAAAGTAGGAGTTTGGCTCGGCGCAACAGCCTGGAAATACTCAGAAAATTAATTTGGATGTGCTTTCAGTGATGTAAATTATAAAGAAAAAGTTGTGCACATCATGATTAGTTGTAAGCATTGAGGAATACCTTTGCAACGTGTGGTTTAGACTTTCTCCTCTTCAGTGCAGCTATGGTTAGTAAGGTAGCTAAGTTAGAGGTTATTCCAGGCAGCATTTCACTGAGGGAAGAAGACGTTACGGTTATTCCTGCTTGGTACCACTGGAGTCCCGAGTTCTCTCCTTACTGATGTGGGGACCAAGAGGGAATATACTCACCATTAGGCAAGCATGTCCTGCATCTACGTTTCTAATTAAGAAACGATGAGAACATTAATGAAGACCCTTTTTGTTTGCACAGGTGGTTTACTCACTTCTATGTGGTTTCTGTGCTCTGGAACGGCTCTCTGCTGATCTGGCTTTTCCAAGCTGAGTTCCTCGGGGGGTCACTCCCAGCATGGATTCAGCACATGCACCTTGCGCTTGGCAGAGACTCTCGGAGCGAGAACACAGGCAAGTACTCCAGCTTCTATAATGCAGCCATATGAATATTCGAAAGCTGCACTACCATGCTGTGCTGGATTTGTATTCTTTAAGTGCCACTTCATCATCTGCTTTTAAACTAGGCTCCAAGTGACTTTCCTGGAATACCAAGTCCCTTTGCCATTATTCAAGGTAGAAATCATTCTAATTTATGGATATGATGGCTTTCAGCAGTCCTTTTAGCAGAAAGGGCTGTTAGCACCTTCTAGAAGTAACCTTGCTGTGGTTGGCAATGCCTCCCATATACAAATATTTTCCCCAGTGTTCAGTTAATTTAAAATTAGGGTAAAATTTTGCTGTGGGGAGGGGCAAAATAGCCTTTTTGAAGCACTGTCAGGGTTATATTGTTCCTGTCTGTCTCAAAGTTGCTATTTTTTATCTGCAAGCAGATAGTGAGCGTTTCTCTGCGCTCCTGGTTCTCTTTCTGCTCTGGCTGCATAGTTGTCGCAGACTTGCAGAGTGCCTCAGGACCAGCGTGTT
The DNA here is from genome assembly GCF_000700745.2 of Antrostomus carolinensis. Taxonomy (NCBI): domain Eukaryota; kingdom Metazoa; phylum Chordata; class Aves; order Caprimulgiformes; family Caprimulgidae; genus Antrostomus; species Antrostomus carolinensis. Next base: position 3,792 of record NW_010315223.1, read on the forward strand.
TTCCGATGGCGTCATTCATGTTGTGCAGTATTGCTTTGGACTGGGTTACTACATTGCCGTTGGCTCAACTGTGCTATGCCAAGTGCCTACTAACATCAGGAATGGTAAGTGCCTGCTTAGTTATTACCAAAGATGCAGTTTTACTCACATTTGTTTCCATCGTGGCACATGGTTTCATAGAGGGCTGCTTGTGTGAGAAGTGTGTTAACTGATGAGACATAAAAATACGTACTGGAATAGTTCAAAGTAACTACATTTCAGTGTATCACATAATTGACCACCATTATACACAAACACAGACACTGACATATACTTCCACATTAACCATCACTGTTATTTCCTGAAGGACATCTTGCATAGATACTTTCAGGATCATGATTGATCAGTTTTGCATTGAGATACCTTATGCAGGACTGTAATAGGTACTGGTTCTCAGATGCCACTACGCAACTTGAGTTCTAAAATTGGAGTTTGTTTTTTTGTTGTAAGCTTTCCTGTAAGGTGAGTTTGTAAGGCTGTCTTGGCCACTTCCTTAGTTTTCCACTGAGAACTCACCATGGCTCTGCATTGCATCAGTCACGCTCTCCCTCGGTACTGTAATGTCTCCATTAATTAAGAAAAAAATTGAGTTATATTAATTGTTTCTGTCAACACATTCCACTGAGTCTCACAACCAAGCTGCTATTCCCCTATTAGAGGCTTACTACTAGAATTTTGTAAGACAGTAACATTTAAAAATGTATGCAATGTTTTGGGATGATGCTTGGAAAAGTATTTTCTGGCTGTATATTAATGAAAAATATTTAATTCAGGAAAAGAGCTCTCTGTGCAGATCTGCTGGTATCACATTGTGGGAGTTACGATGTACATTTGGGCCTCTCTTCACCAACACAGATGTCTTGTGATTCTAGCTAATCTTAGAAAAAGCAAGTCAGGTAAGATGTTTAATTTCTGCCAACCATTTACTTAGGTAATTTTTTCCTGGTTGTTTCAATATTCTTCTGTCGCTTCTAATACCTTAAAACGCGAGTATTTTTCAGTTCCTGTACTGTGGTTGCTCTCTGTAACACTTTCAGTAGATTAAATGAGTCTGTTTGGAAAAGAGGTCGGATGGATGAATAGGAGGGATGTGTATCTGTATATATAGTTTTATAAAACTTAAAATGAAGGTCTAGCTTCTCGTATCCTAAGGACAGACAGATGCTAATGCTTACGGCTTGTACCACTCCTCAAGGACCTCCCCTCTGTCTCCATGTGGGCTAAAAATAGGTTTCCTCACTCTGTATTTGCACAAACAGACAGAGGTGGCATCTTATTTCGTTAAGTGCAGAGCTGCCAGATCAGATGGAGGTGGATGATGATGATAACTTTAATGAGTATGTTGTTCTGTAATTGTGACTAGAAGATAAAAGTTTGTTTAATGCATGTTGTTCTCAACTAGTTTCTTTCTGTTTGCTTGCAGGAAAGGTTGTAAGCCTGAGCCACAGTGTACCTTTTGGAGACTGGTTTGAGAGAGTTTCTTGCCCTCATTATTTTGCAGAGCTCCTTATATATGTATCCATGGCCATCATGCTTGGATTTCACAATGTGACGTGGTGGTGTGTAGTGACGTATGTTCTTTTTAACCAGGCACTGGCTGCTGTTTTGTGTCACGAGTTCTATCAGGAAAACTTTAGCTCCTACCCAAAGCATCGAAAAGCATTTATACCATTTGTTTTTTAGAATATTTATTCTAAAATATCTTTAGTGCAAACTGGGAAATGTTTTCTGTAAGGCAATAAGAGATGTATGGTTTATTAAAGCCAAGGTAACATCGCACATTTTCTTTAATTTTAGCTTAAAAGCTCATAATTTTAATGGTAAGCTCATCTGCATTACCAATTTATGTGGGGAAGTGTCAGGTCTCTGCATATCGTACAAGCTAAAAAGAGGTTTACTGAAGACCTTATTTCAAACTGAAGAGACGCTAATTAGCTCTTTTCTGTTTTATAATTATATCTTACGCATAAAACACTTGGCTGTTGTGCAGCAAGCCCAGATACATACACGTGAAAACAGTGTACTGAAAGGAGGGTGCAGGGAATCATTTGAACTACTGTATTTCATGCCTTGTCTAATATTTAATCATGTTTTTTTCCTCGTCTCTTTTCTCTGAATCGCTTTAGAGGGAGGCAAATTGTGTATTGTCTTTCTGTGCTTCCCTTTTGATAATTAAAAGCAGCCACTGCTTTATACCTGCAAGCACAAAAACCGGTGGAGAAAGCCGCGGTGGAGGAATGACTCATGCTCAGCAGTGGAGACAAGCCGACCCATTCTCTGCATTATCTCTGCTGCACCAAAGTGTTTACATTCACTGATGAAGACTCCTTGTTTATCCTCAAACTGGGAAAATCATGGAAGGTTCTCTATCTAGACAGACAATAGAAAAGAGTTTGCAGAAAATTAATGTTCTTGGTTATGGTGCTGTCATCTTTGTAGCAGGTTACTGGAATCCCCACCGTGTGTTAGAGGGGGGCAGTTATGCAGGATGACCGTAGCCAGGACTACACTGGTTTTTAAACAGCCTGGGAGAGCAGATGTAATGAACTGCCAAGGCAGAGAACACACAGAAACAAGTACCTGACAAGCATTGCAAAGAAATTATTTACTGGGGAGATTATGTCACGCAGCAAAGGGGTTTTTTGCACTTAACCATTTTGGTCCTTTCCATTACATGGAATGTGAATCATCAGTTTGCATGATGTAGCAGATGGATGCTGGTGTTTCAGCGTGCTCTCTACTTACATGCGTATATTATTTTGTATATGAGAAGAATTTTTATATACTGAAGTATATCTTAAGAATTATCTAATTAAAAGAGTTTATTACACCTTCTACTTCCATTTTGTGTAATTTTTCAAAATTGAGCTATGTATTTGCAAAACATGAGCAATTATTTTGCAAAAACTGTTCTGCCTGTCTTGGCTCTCGCAACCCTCTCTCCATCAGCCCCTCCATAGCTTCAGTTCACTGTGGAACATAAACAGCCCTGTTGTGGGACCGCATCTTTCCATATTGTTTTCTTTTACTGATTCCCAGGAGGCTCCTCGAGCCTGCCTACCAGCATCTCCCCTTTTACTGGTGTTCTTGGTCCTGTTTACTAGACTGTTAACTGCTTCTCAGGGAACACTTTGCCCCTGGTAAAGCACTGGGGTGCACAGCCCCCCTTGGGTTCCTGGGAAGAGCACTGGGGTGCACAGCCCTCCTTGGGTCCCTGGGGAAAGAATTGGGGTCCATGGCCCTCCTGGGGTCCCCAGGGAGAGCATTGGGGTGCACAGCCCTCAGGTCACACATACCCAAAGTGCCGCTTTGTACCTGGGCTTTTATAAACCTGGAGGTGCCCAGGCCGTTTCTATGGCATTTTTTTCCCTTCTTATGCAGCTGTTTCACTCTCCGTCCCTCAGCGCCCTTTCCCTGCCCGCAGGCAACTCCAGCGCCCTTTCCCTGGCCGCAGGCAACTCTGAACAGGGGAGTGACATGCTTCAGCTCGCCTGCTCTCCTTGGAAACTGTCCTGCCCCGCTCCTCTCACCTGGGAGCTGCAGAAGGGGTTAGAATCATAGAATGGTTTGGGCTGG
>NW_010315224.1:0-1864 GCF_000700745.2 Antrostomus carolinensis
CCCAGCCTGTATTTATGTTTGGGATTGCATGGCATTGTGTGGCAAATCTTACTTAGGTTTATAAAGAACAACGTAGTAATACCTTAATAAATGACATGCAGAGGGGAGAGGAGAACATGAAACAAAAGGGGAAAAATCAATACAAAAGTTCACCATTGCATGCTAACCTAAAGAAAACAAGCTACACAACACTGTGCAAAAGTTGTGTTACATGTCAAGACTGATAGCTAAATTATATCACAGGCTCTTAGTTGACAGCAATACAACTTCCCATGAAAATACACTTAAACTACACAGACTATAACTATGCAAACTTTGGTCATTACTTCAAAAGACTGAAAATATTAAGAGTAGAAATCATGAAATATGGAAAGCTGTGAAAGACAATGTCTAAAATGACTGTCACACCAAGAATGCGATATCGAAACCAAGCTGTAAATTTGGATTTTGTTTTCTTGTCTCTCCTGTCCTGCAGCACACCTGGCTGAGTCAAACCTAAAAGCAGCTACAGGCAATAACAGGAGGAGTCATAAAATAGGAAGATAATAAACCAGCTGTCAAAACCAACCCAGTTTGTACAAATCTGGACAGATCATCTGAGTGCATCTGTTTCTTCAAATACATGCTTTTATATTTAAACTTCTTTGTAGAGGTTCTTAAATTTCAGATGCAAATTATGTCTATTCAGGGTAAGAGAAGAATCCCCGCACTTGTTTTCTTGAAATGATGCCTATTATGTTCTTACATAATAGGGAGAATGGGAAAAAAATCCCTGTGTTTTAACGTAACTGTTCACAAGTTCCCAGTGACTTTACACAGTTCCAGACTGCATGTTCAGTAACTCCTACTGAACAGAATTTTGCATTTCCTTCATACAACCGTAACACGTGGTACCTGAAATTTAACTTCCATGCCAAGAGTTCCAAAAGTGGTGTTCACCCACTGAAGTAGGTAGAGGCTTCGCACCTTAGAGTTAACATATGTAATTCCAATAGATAACTACTGTTTATCTTATAAATAAACTTGCAGGAATATAAATGCACCCCTAGGGGATTCTTCAACGTTTCTTGCCAGCATGGATCTAGCAGGATTTGCCACAAAAACAGCTACCTCATCAAGAGAGACAAAACAAACAAACAACCCCCACAAATACTATTTTCTAAGCACAATTGAGATAAATTTACATACACATGTACCAAAGCACTCTGCTTGGAAAAACCTAGCATAGTTTTCTTATGCAAACCACAGTATTCACTATGTTATGAATGCTGCAAATACAGTGAAGAGTAAAGAGTAAAATTCTACAGGCAGAGGCAAGGGCTAAAAATCAGACATTACACACATCAAACAGCACGGCTGAGTATCGCACGAGAAAATACACCTTCCCAGATCAGTTAAGGCTTATCATAATTCTTAGGCTTTGAATTAGAAAAGTACATTTACTCAGGAAATCTAAACAAATTTAAAAAAATAATACATCTATGCATATGTTTGAATTTAAAAATTAAATTATTTTATAGCTACAAAACGTGAGCTTTTTGACAGATACTGGGTCAAACATGGTTTTGTTCTATGCTCTACCATAGAGACAGCACATCTGAACTTTTGGCAGTCTAAATTGCTTTACAAAATGTGTGTATATGTGTGTCTAAATATACTTGTACTAGAAATGAGCTAGACAAAGCAGGCTGCATTAACTCTCCTTGTGTGACTTGTTCAGTAGTATTCTTGATCCACTGGCTGTATCTTTCAGGAATGGCAAGAGAAATGAAACTGCAACTTGAAATTCATTAAATGTTTGCAAGTTCTAACATGCAACTTTTTCAGACTTCATGGTATAGACTGAGGGCTAATTACAAAGTTC